>NC_092867.1:592367-617673 GCF_032062135.1 Pyxicephalus adspersus | reverse complement strand
GGCCTCCATGGGGGGTATATAACGTGTGTACGGCCTCTATGGGGGGTATATAGTGTGTGTAGGGCCCCCATAGAGTATCTCCCCCCACAAAACAGGGGAAGTGCATCATGGGAGTTCATCTTCGTCCTGATTGGCTGAATTCTTCCAGCTTTTACCCCATGATGATCACAATATTATTGTAAGTGACTCCGGCTGTAACTTTGTGTTGGTATTTTATATTAGGTTGGTGGTGCAGAGGGGTGCAGTGCCTTATGAGGGGTGTATGGATTTCATTCAGGTGAGATAATGATACCCCGGATGGTAATAAGGAGACAGTGCCCCCACCTGGTAGAGCAGAAAACATGTCCTGCCTGTACCCTGCGTCACAGAGACGGCTGTGCAGAATCTCATATAGAGCGGCCATGGTGAAATTATCATTTCTGGGACACTAATTGCCTGGAAAAATATCTAAAAAAATTCTGATTTGTGGGAAGAATTGGGGGCATCATGTGCACTGCACCACGCTGTCCTATGGGAGGCGCCCTTCACATTGCTGAAATGTCTATTTAATTATTTGGCTGTATATCAATGAAAACTTTATTTCTGTGTTTGTCGATTCAATAAAGAAAATCTATTGTGAGCGAACCCAATGCAGGTGCCTGGCATTTACCCTGTGCCCGGGGTGTGCTGGGGCATCCGCACCAACTAATGAGGGCGATCGGGTACAGATCTTACACCCCAACTTCTTCCCCATGCACCTCATACAGAAATGTCATCTCTCCCTTTTTGGGGTTTTCTAATCGCTGTAATCATTTAGAAATCTCTTGTGAAAATAAAAAAGAAAAACAGTGAAACATCATTTATAAATATATTGGGGGGGGGGGGGGTATTGTAGTGAGCATACGCAGATCAGTGTGAGCATGAGCGCTGAAAGAGATAAATAAAAAGATAAAATCAGACAAATTGATGAGAAATACCCCGCGGCCTCTTCCTATGACTGCAGAATTTTCATTTTATGTTTTTTCATTTCTTTGTTTATTTTTCAGATGTGTGAATAATTCAGGTGAACATCGCCCAGCGCCGGCGCTATTTGTGGGTTTAGAAATCACGCTAACACATGGCATGAAATGATTTTATTATTAAGTGACGCGCCCTCCTCATTGTTTTTTAGGATTGCTGCAGCAAAATGTAACGGTCATAAAAAATTCTACCAAAATTTTCTGTGTGAAGTTTTTGTTGTAATTATTCTGCAGGAAACAATTTATGTGATGAATCTATAGGGAGAATATCCGCGGCCTCGGGTGAACAAATGATGAACAGAGGATTCACTGTCACTGCGCACAGAGAGAATAAACTGCAGGAAAATGGAAACTAAATTTAAATCTTTAAATCTTAAATTCTTTAAATGTAAAAATTACAACAAAAAACCCGGCTGGCTGTTTGAGATTTTTGGGTGTCACAAAATAAAAATAAAAAATCCTAAATTGTAAGCTCTTCGGGTCAGGGTCCTCTCCTCCTCCTGTGTCACTGTCTGTCATTTGTAACCCCTATTTAATGTACAGCGCTGCGTAATATGTTGGCGCTATATAAATCCTGTTTATTAATAATAATAATCCCCGTGGAGCCGCAGCTGTGGATTTTCAGCCAAACTTTAATTAATTAGGAATTTGAGGGACAGCGGAACCCCCCCCCCCCCCAACAGACCCAGGGAAAGTGCTGACCCCCTTGAGGTGTCAGGGGACAAATATCTGAGAAATCTTCGATTCCGCTGACCTGCTCAGCCCGGGCCGGAGACGGGGAGAAGCGGGCGAGCGTCAGAATGAAGGGATGGTGACAATCCCCATTCAGCAAACACCTGGACACCTCACAAAACATGACCAGCAGAACCTTCTCTTTGCAGTGAATTGAACCCGTCAGTTCTCCTTCTTGTCAGGAGCCCAGCGCGGCCGCTCCAAACTGACACAAGAGCCCTAATTAAGTGGAAAGGGCCCTTCTGTAACTGACCTGCCGGGACCTTTGGCAAAGCATTTAACGTGATTAGTTCAAACATTTTCTTTTGCTTTCTAAGTGTGAATAGAGCGGGAGGGCGGGGGGATTTGTGTGTGGCCCCCCTACCCATGAATAGTACACTTGTGGCCCCCACTTCTTGTAGGGAGATTTCTCCAAGGAAACTGAACGCTCTCCATACATAACACTCGGCATTGTGTCTGCCGGGAAAAGAGACGGACAAACCTGCATACAATATGTTGTGTTCAGTTGTGAGCCGACGCGGCCAACAGAGCATCAACAAACGCCAATTAACTGGTCGTGTAAAAGAGAACGGGCGGGAGGCTGAACCTCCCCGATACAAAGTCATGGCTGCAGAGAGACTCCGGATTCCTCCGCAAATCAGCAACATCGCATTCTGTGCATGAGGGAACGGCCTCGGAGGATAGTTGTGTTACTGCCCCCACTTCCTGGAGTGTAAGCTCTTCAGGCCACAGTCCTCCCCTCCTCCTGTGACACTGTCTGTATTTGTCTGTCATTTGTAACCCATATTTATTGTACAGCGCTGCGTAATATGTTGGCTCTATATAAATACAGTTTATTAAAATTAATAATAATGGTGGAGGATGATGAGGATGATGGTGGAGGATGATGAGGATGATGGTGGAGGATGATGAGGATGATGATGGTGGATCCTCTCTTACCATCTACACACAACACACAAAGTATACAAACATTCTTCATGTGTGCAGACAACATCGGAATAGAAATCACAGATCCTTATCGCCATCACATCTGAAATGTTCAACTTCAAAAGTCAATGCTACAAAACAACACAACGCACAATACAAATCCCACCGATTATTATATTGTCACCGTCTGATATAGAAAAATCCATTTCTGACAAATGAGAATAAAATGCAACACGTGGGGCAAATGTTTATATTTTATGGCTTGATATCAATTATAGAGAAATGTTACAACAATCTATACAAATATTTATATAATAAAACATTGATTTCTATTTATGTATTTCTTATATTGATACAAAACGTTATTATTATGGATGGGATGGATGGATGGATGGATGGGATGGATGGATGGATGGATGGGATGGATGGATGGATGGATGGGATGGATGGATGGATGGATGGGTACACACAGTTCCAATCATGAGATGATGTAAAATAATGGTGACGGTATTTCTTTTGATCGTCCAATCACAATGTGGGAAGTCGCCCCTTTCCCGCCCCTGCTGTGGTGCTGCTGGTGGTGTCCCCATGGACATTGTTGGGGGCCACAGTCATGGAGCACACTGCACAACCATGGGGGAAAGGAATGGATTGCTGGCAGTATTGCAGTTGGCTGTCTCCCGGCTCCTTGGTGCACATATATAATGTATGGGACCAGACTCCTATAACGCTTTATTGTCAATAAAGTGGACCTGTCATCAGATAACCAATGACAATGATCCCCCCCCCCCGGAGGAGAAGCATGGAGCCATTCAGGCATCATTCAGGATCGCCATTAGGGCTTCATAAAAAAATGAGAAATGTATTTTTGCATAAATTCAGGGAATTACCAATGTCTCCCCAATTGCAAAGGCCCTGCACATAAAGCGGTCACCAGCATGGGTGGGGCTGTGGGAACATGTCACAAGGGAATAATCATATTTTGTGTAGATCAAGATACAAAGTTACAATGTTGCAATGTGAAGAGGAGACTGAGGAAATGCTTCCTCCTGCCTGCAGCAGACTGAACACATCATCTCCAATGGGGAAGAAGAATCAGCCGACCTGCAGGAACAAGATGGCGACTTGGCAGAGACATTTCTGAGAATGCCAACTGCCTGGCTGCCCCCCGACCCAGAATGAAGTGCCGGTCAGAATTCAGGGACTCCGAAGGTCCAGAAATAACCGGATGAGCATGAAAATCGGTGAAAACGGCCTCTGTGATCCCTGAAAGACAAAGATTGAATCAAAGAGAATCATTCACCTGATCTGATCATGTGACCCTGAAATTGTTTCCTCTGATCACATTGATGGATTCTTATCATCGCTGTTTAGGGGTCTCTCCGCCCCTCCACTCACCCCAGCTTGGTTCTGTTTCCCCTTCCCCCACCAGTAATATTGTTCTGTATGGAAGATGCCCCCCCGGCCATATCTGGGGCTTTTAAGTCTGAATTGCCGGGCATATTAGAGGCGATGGGGGCCGGTAAATGGGCGATAATTCCCCTCCCGGCCAGGCTCTGCGCTGACCCTTCACCAATCACCAATTGCGCTTCTCCTCTCCAGCTGGGCCCCATCGTCTCCCCTGCGCGGGGCCACTCCAATTTCTGCCGATCCCCCACTGGGGGTACAATGAGGAGTCGGGAGGGTTGGCTCATCCCTGGCTGATGGGGGCAATTTTTTGTCTTAGAGTGGCAGCCTATTGTTCTGTGTTGGGGTGTCATGGTGCCCGCTGTTTTGGGGTGTCATGGCGCCCGCTGTGTTGGGGTGTCATGGTGCCCGCTGTGTTGGGGTGTCATGGCGCCCGCTGTGTTGGGGTGTCATGATGTTGGGCACCCCACCGCCCTCCTCCCATTTTGCCCCCTGCTGCCCCTACCCCACTGCCCCCCTCCCATAATGCCCCCTGCTGCCCCCTCCAGCTGCCCTCCTCCCATAATGCATCCTTGAGGTCACTTGGGGCAGATTTCTTTTTTGTGGGGAGTCCAGGAAGGAGATGATGTTCTGCGGATAAAGGGGCTGTACCAGAGTGGGATGGGGCCCAAGAGTGAGACCGTTAGGGGCCCCCAGTTTGTCTAAATCATTGTGTGATACAGAATAATATTTGTTGTTTATTTATCAGTCACATTACAAATGTTTTATTCACGCATTTCATCCAAATGTATTTGTTGCATTGTTGCTGCATAAATCAATCTACAGCCAGGCAACTGTGGCCCTCCTGTGCCTCTGGGGGCCCCTATAGGAGTCACATGGTCTTCTTAGGCTATCTGGTTACACCAGGTGATTGCCGTCACCTGTGCTGTGTTCAGGGTGAATCTTCCATTTCTGAAATAGGAGACTGTCAGGGTATATTGTCACGTCAGGGATTTGTTCATGGGGACTTGTACTGTTACTGACAGGTCCTCTTTAACCCCCTCTGCCCCTGTGTCTGGGGTATCTGTGGCCTCTGCCCCTGTGTCTGGGGTATCTGCGGCCCCTAGAAGGTCAATTTGGGGCAAAGTGAACAGGCTGATTGCTTAGGGCCGCTGGATTCCGGGGTCATCATTGGCAAATCCCAGCAGGGAAGATCAGGAATCTTCCTAGGAAGATCGGGGGCAGAGGATCCTCTCTTTTGTCTTTGGGGGGTTATTGACCTTGCCCAGAATTGCCCAGGCTGGGCACTTAGCGGGGGTTGTGTTTGATCCGTTTGGAAATAATTACCTGGGGTTGAATTTGGCTCCCCTTCCATGGCAGACTGTTAAGGGAGTCTGGGAGAAGCGCCCCCTAGAGGACAGGGTTTGTCTGGGGGTGGAAATGCTTGGGGTCTGTAGAAAGGGTGGGGAGGGCCCTAGGTACCCCTTTCCTCTATCACATGGGGTATAAGGGGTGTAGTAGTTTGTCATTGGGCCAGCACAGCCAATGAAAATGAAACTTAAAGTCAGCCTCCCCCAGCCGGTGACAACTCAGAGTCCAAAGCTTCCCGAGTACCCGGGGCCCCGTATACCCCAATGTACAGCTCATGGATTGGGGTTCTGGGGTCCATCCTGCAGGCCGGAGAAATCCCACTCAGCTCAGAGCTCAGCGTCCATGCTTGTACCCGGCCTGCACAGCGCCATCAGGGACCCCTGTGACACCACACCGACCCCCCACCTGTCTGGGGCAAAGTCCAGGTGAGTATTTCGAAGGAAGCCCCCCCCCCCTCCTCGTACCTTCCTTCCCATTCCAGAGCCCTGCCACAACATACCCACCACACCCCTGCACCCCCTGGTGTATATGAGAGGGGTCACTTACCTGCCCTCAGGACTTACCCCTGCCTGCACATGATATATTAATGAGTTATTATTGGATGGGGGATATAGAAATGTTTCCTCATTACACCCCCCTCGTACAATATCAGGACACTGCCGCCTGGGCTCGGGGCTGTTGGCGCGTTCAGCGGGTCAGGGTGACCTGTATGTGGCCCCTGAGAGATGTAAGTGAGGAGCTTATCTGATCTTCTCATTACTGGGATCTTTGTGTTAATGGGATTGATGGCTAAAGAAGATAAATCAATTTTACCAAGCACGCACAGCGAGTGCCACCGACACCGATCACCCACAGGGTCTGCCCCATAGAGGGCCGGGGTATGTCCGGGGGCAACTTACTGCGCCCCACCCAATACACAGAGTTATGTCAACCCCCTGAAATAGGAATCTTTTTCCTGGTGAATCTGACAGTGAGAACCCCGAGTTCCTGGGTCTGAACCCCCTATGTGCCAATTATGAGGGGCCCCCACCGCCCCTGTGCTGGGTTCCTGGGTCTGTACCCCTGCTCCCTGTGCTGGGCTCCTGGGTCTGTAACCCCTCTTTGCCCATTATGATGTCTTCCTTAAAGTGGACCTGTCCCCCCTTGACATAAAACATCAATCTCCTTGCAGACCCTAAGAGTTCCTCCAATGTGAGGCCAATCAGCCAGTTGGGGGCAGTATAGAGTTTTTGGTAAATTGTGAATTGTATAAATTCTTCAAATACAAATGGGTGAATGTCGGCTGGTGAAAAATGTACCATGGCACCTGAATGCACAAATGAGTGAATCCAGACACAAATCTTATACAATACCATTCCAAGGAATCTAATAAATATAAAATGGTGAATATGAAGTACTGGTGAACAGCGATTGAATGTGCTGCCAGAAAAATAAAATAATAACCCTGGACACATTCACAGATGTGAGTGAATGTTGTATCAATAAGCAGATTGCTGGAGATGATTGGATAGAGAATTTTTTGGAATCTATGATCCCTATGGAGAACAATGAAATCATTGGCTGAGAATTTACTCGCATTGGCTGTTACTAATGCAGCGGATTCATTCTCTGGATTCATCTGTGTCATCCTTGTCCGCTCAGGGAGTTTTGTTTGTTCATCCCATGTGAAAAAAATCTCCACTAGACCTAAAGTTAAATGAATCTGATTCAGGAGTCTGATCTGAGCCTATAGAGCCAGCGAGGGGCCCATTGGATGTGCTGGATCTCCACAATCCCGATTGTATGTCCAATCTATTGATGTAATTGGTGTATTGATCAGATAGAGTGAATGTTTCAATGTTATTCACATTTGATGCTTTTGATTGATGACAACGTCGGTGTATTTCTGCGGAATGTTATCTTGCAGGGTGTCAAATAATCGATTTCATTGTACGTGAACACGAGACGGGGACATCACAGGGAACGGGTGAGCAACCATGGCCCTGCACGGGGGATCTCTGCAGTGTTGGGGGGTCGGTTGGATGGGGGGGATCTGACCCCTCAGAGATCTGACCCCAGTGATCGGACCCATCAGTGATCTGATCCCCAGTAATCTGACCCCCAGAGATGTGACCCCCAGTAATCAGACCCCTTGGTGATCTGAACCCCAGTGATCTGCCATCTCAGTGATTTATTCCCCAGTGATCTGACCCCTTGGTGATCTGCCCTGTCAGTTATCTGCCCCCTCTGCGATCTAACCCCCAGTTATCTGCTCCCTCAGTGATCTGACCCCCAGTGATCTGACTCCCTGTGATCTGACCCCTCTGCAACCTGACCCCTCAGTGATCTGTACCCTCTGCAATCTAACCCCCAGTTATCTGCTACCTCTGTGATCTGCCCCCTCAGTTATCTGACTGCCAGTGATCTGAACCCCAAGAATCTGGCCCATCAGTGATCTTACTCCCAGGGATCTGACCCCCAGTGAGCTTAGTCCTCATTGATCAGACTGCCAGTGAGCTTCCACCTTGGTTATCTGACCTCTTAGCATTTTGCTCCCTCAGTAATCTGCCCCCTTTGGTGATCTGAACCCCAGATCACAGAGGGGGCAGATCACTGGGGGTCAGATTCCTTGGGGTCAGATCACTGAGGGGTCATATTGCAGAGGGGTCAGATCACTGGGGGTCAAATCACCAAGGAGGCAGATCACTGAGGGGGTAGAACGCTAAAGGGTCAGATCACCAAGGAGGCAGATCACTGGGAGTCAGATCAATAGGGATCAGATCACTGAGGGGTCAGGTTGCAGAGGGGTCATATCACTGGGAGTCACTGGTCTAGTGATCTGACCCCCAGTGAACTTGCCCCCCTGTGATCTGACCCCTAGGTGATCTGCCCCCTCAGTGATCTGACCCCCAGTGATCTGCCCCCTCGGTGATCTGCCCCCTCAGTGATCTGACCCCCAGTGATCTACCACTTCTGCAATCTGACCCCTCTGTGATCTGACTCCCAGTGAACTAACCCCCAGTAACATTCCCCCTTGGTTATCTGACCCCTCTGCAATCTGCCCCCCCTATAGTCCGGTGGTAATGGCCCCTCTGATTTCAGGGATAATGGGTGTCACACAGACACAGGGACCAGATGTTTCCTCCATTGGCAGATCGGGTAATTAGCGGCATCGGATTGTGATGAGCGGCGGCTAGCTGGCTCTCTGTGGTGGCGATGAATAGAATGAGATGGGGAGGGCGGTGAATGCAGCCGGTGAATGCAGCCGGTGAATGCAGCCAATGCTTTTAAGGTCGTTAATTGCGCTTTGGGATAATTATGACAATATTGCCGATTATTATTAACAATTAACTCTCCCTATTTATCATCCCCTAAAAAGAAACATCGCCTCCGCCCGCCGCAGCAAAATAACAGAGACCAGCGGGGTGCCGGACTGAGAATAGAAAATCCCCCCATTCACCCTCCTCAGTGAATGTCTTCACTGCATTCTATGTGAATCTCCCGCTGGGTCCCGGCTGACAACAGAGCCCCCCACACACAACGCTCAATGTTTCCAACCAGAAAACAGTTTGCAAACAAATAACTGGAAAGATGAACGAGACGCTAATTTCATATCATTATCCTCATTAGAATAATCACCGGTGAATGAACAAAAGATTCACCCACAGAACGGCGCTTCTATATTTATGTGAGGGGCATAAGCATCCCCAATGGGCAGATATTGGGTGTGTAAATATGGGGAACTGGGACCAGAAATCTACTAATACCAAATACAGCGCCACAGTATATGTCAGAGCTATATAAATGTATAATAATAGTGTGTGACTGTGGGGGGACATTAGAGTGTCAGCTCCTCTGTACAGAGATATGGTATATGTCAGAGCTATATAAATGTATAATAATAGTGTGTGACTGTGAGGGGACATTAGAGTGTCAGCTCCTCTGTACAGAGACTGATGGGGGCTATAAAAGACATCAGGTGGGGGCCCTGTATCTCGGGGTGGGGTTCCTGTGTACCTGGGGTAGGTAGGAGGAGATTTGTATTCTTGTCTGTGGCCCTCAATGGTATGATGGATCCTCTGGGGCGGAGCAATGAGTAGATTTGGATACGCCACCTGATTGGTGCCGCCATTATGATAGGTCTATGCAGAGCCTAAATGTCGGTACCGGAGTTCCCCTTTAATGCTGCGTTTATGTGAGACCATGACAGGTCAGGGGGAGGTCACGTGCTCCTGGCAGTAAATTCTGAATGATATCATCAGCACAAGCCCAGACCCCTCCTGGGGTATCTCAGCAGCACCTGGGGGGTATTTTGTGTCCCCCCCCCGTACAATACACAGAGGGCGGGGCTTTGTCTTCCCGCACCGCGGATTGGAAGGGGAGGGCGGTGGGCGGGGCGTATCGCAGTCTTATTGCGGCGTGAGCACTAGAGGTCGCTGTGCTGGTCTCCATGGTGACGGTCAGAGCGTCCTGAGGAGAAGAAAACATGAGCCGCACCGAGGGGAGCCGGGAGGAGGCCCGGAGCGCCGCCCAGTATTACCGGGGACACCGCATACCGGAGAGGGTGGAGGAGGCCCTGAACACCGGCTACCGGCTACAGCCCCCCGACCTGCTCGGGTACCTGGTATGTACCCCACTGTATCCACCAGGTCCAACAATGAACCCCACTGTATACCCCTCCCCCCTGGATCCACCCCACTGTATACCCCTACCCCCTATATATACCCCACTGTATACCCCTCCCCCTATATATACCCCCATTGTATACCCCTCCATGTACCCCAATGTATACCCCCTCCTCCTCTATATACCCCACTGCTGGGATGAATGAGATATCCTGTAGAGGGCGGGGCTAATGGCACATTCTGTCTTCTCTTTCAGTCCAATTACTTTGCAGAGCTGTCGATGCCCCCGGTGATCAGCGGTGTCCGCGGGAGGAAAGTTCTGGGTGGAGCAGGAAGTGCGGCCCTGGAGGTGGAAGTGTTCTGCACAGTGAGGAACAAAGAAAAGGTACCCCATACCCTGTCTATAGTATAACCTGCCCCAGCTGATTGCCCCTGCCCTGTATGGGGCCCCCTATAGGGTAAAATATTATCTATAAAGCTAAGTGTAAATGCTTCATATACATTATAGGAAATAGGATGTGGGGGGCAAACAATGCACCCCACTTGCACCCGCTGGAGGAGCCCCTTTTCCATACAAACTCCATGCAGATGGTGTCCTGGCTGAGATTTGATCTTGAGACCCCGGTGCTGCCCCCCACTTCCTGCAATGTTATTTATAATTACCTTCAGGCATTTTGGTATCTGCCAGTCTGTCCTCATCCAATGACTAACATGGAAATAGGATCCTCCCAGTGGGTGGGGTTAATATTTACCCCCTTTGTATGGGTGTACTACCCTGAGCTGCCAGGTGTGGTAAGTTTGGCTTGAGGCCATGTGACCTACAATCAGTGCCGCCATTGTACAGAATTATTGGCAGTGTTGGTGTTACCCATTCATGGCGGTCAGTGTGGGCGCCCTCTTGTGGTCACATGATGTGAGGGGTGCCTTTCTCAATATGTCTCTTCAATCTACAGAGAATATGCTCAACAGTGATCTCTGCAGACCCCGCGACTCCTCTGACCTGCCATGAAGCCGAGGAGAAGGAGAGGGCGATGTCGGTGGAGACAGCCATTGGATGGATCCGGGAGACCATTGGGCCCCTGCTAGGAGGGACACAACCAACTGAGCAGAGTGACATCGACCAGATATTAAGGTGCAGAACAGACCCCCCCCCATATAATATTATCTGTGCAGAACAGACCCCTCCCCCTATAATAATATCTCTACATATGGGACCCCCCACTTATAAATAATTCATGATAGTCCCACCCACTTATATAACACAACCTGTACTAGCCAATCACATTGCAGAAGTCAATATTGTGGAGGAGTTTAGAAAATAAAGAGGACATGTGATTGGACGATGCCCATATAGTGTTCAGGGATGGTAGGGATCCTTGGTGTGTTATATATCACATGACTCGGATGTCAGCGATATTCTGGGTAACCACACCCGGATTTTTCTTTTCAGTGACTTTTTCCAGCCAAAATTGGAGGAAGAGAGACGGCGGAGAGATAACGAACGTGATGCCGCGGCCTTGTCCACCAGATCTGCCCCAACCCCTCCAATCTCACCTGCAGCCGGCAAGAAGAAGGGCAGCGGAAAAGGTGGGTAGAATGGGAAAAAAAATGAACCCCAGGGGTTTATAAATCTTTTCTTCACTTGCTCCCCTGGTGGCCGTGGTGACACATTACACAGATGCCGTTCTGTAAAATTCTGTCTGAATTCTCATTGGTCTCAGCAGGTAAAAAGGCGGCTGCAGCAGAGAAGTCGATTCCTCCCGCTGACCCTCCGGAGCCGGTCATTAGGGGCAGCCTGGCAGTCAGTGCCGTGTCCCTGGCGGTGGCTACGAGCGCTGCGATCCTCCGAGACGTCCCGCTGTACTCCTATGTATCAGCAATGAAACACGGAAAGGTCAGTGCCTGGCTGCACTCTGATTGGTTGGCATTGTCCAGGAATAATTCAGGTTTCGTATCATTCGGTCAGCCCAAATTATCAGCGCCTTCCTCTGGATCCACCGAAACTTCTGTAGAATAATCACCCATGTGGTTGGTATTTCTCCTCCATCCCTGGGCTTTGTTTCCTACAAATAATGGTGCCGGAGCCATAAATTATTATTATATTTATTATAAATAAACAGGATTTCCATAGCGCCAACATATTACGCAGCGCTGTACTGGTAGCTCTAAATGACAGATACAGACAGTGACACAGGAGGAGGAGAGGACCCTGCAACTAAAATCTCTTTTCTGCTCACAGCCACCCAGCGAGGTGACGATGCCGACCCCTCTGATCACCATGATGAGCTGCGGCAAAGCTTCTCCCGGAAAGCTAAACCTGATGAAGGAAATTATGGTGGTCCCCCGACCAGGCCTGACAGCTCAGCAGGTTGGACCCCAACTCATTTATATGTACTGCACCGTATATATCTCTAACCACTCCGCGTATATCCCTCACCGCTCCGTATATCCCTCCCCGCTCCGCGTATATCCCTCACCGCTCCGCGTATACCCCTCACCGCTCCGCGTATACCCCTCACCGCTCCGCGTATATCTCTCCCCGCTCCGCGTATATCCCTCACCGCTCCCCGTATATATCCCTCCCCGCTCCGCGTATATCCCTCCCCGCTCCGCGTATATCCCTCCCCGCTCCGCGTATATCTCTCCCCGCTCCGCGTATATCCCTCACCGCTCCGCGTATATCCCTCACCGCTCCGCGTATATCCCTCACCGCTCCGTATATCCCTCACCGCTCCGTATATCCCTTGGCCTGGTTCCCATGGTAAATATTTGCCGGTTGATGCAGAGTTAATGTGCGGTGAGTGAATTATTGGCTTTGTTGATATGAAGATGGCAGAGAATTTGATGTCCTGTATGGCACATTTGCATGTTCTGACCTTTACAAAGAGGCTTATTGATGTTTAGATTCGGCGTAGAGGTGAGGGGGGGCGCAGTGCCTGCGGGGGCGGATTTGTCCTCATTTTTACTCATCTTCTGTATATAATGAAAGGTTTGAGTGATTTTTATTCCTCTCACTGAAAAGTAAAATGGGACCTCAGCTAACAGCACAGGGAGGGGATCTTTACAGTAAGAGCAGCTTGAGGGATCTGAACCCAGCATTCTATTGATGTGGTGGCTGCAAGGAAAATAAATGTTGTCACCCAGCGACAGGAAGTGCAGCTCCTGGGTGCATAGCAGCCATTTGGCTTAATGCGTGGTGTGCAACCATAAATGTAAAGGGGCCTTAGTGTAACTATCCGTGTGTGGAGAGGCCGGGGAGCCCCCCAGGACCCTGCCGGCTGATCATTCAGACACCAAACATATGGGACCTGCAGCCACCATTGTTTAAGGGGTGTGGCTTTATATAAAGGGTGGGGTTTTGATGAAAGTGGGTGTGGTAGCCCTTGGAGGCGCACAGATAACCTGGGGGTCATTATGTAGGTGAATAGGGGGTCCGGGCATTTAGGGGGTCACATGGCGGTTATAAAATCCCTGTTATTAGATTCAGACATTGCGGTGACTTTCTTTCCCAGCAGGTATTCTGTTTGTTATGTTGGGACTTGTAGTTCTCCAGCGACCTGTGTATCATGTGACTCGCTCTGCTCTCTCTGCAGGCTGTGGATTTGGCCTCCTCCCTCCAGGCAGAAATAATAAATCAGATGGACGGGGTATGTAAGGGTGGGGTAAGTACACCAGACTGACCGGACAACCCCGGAGGTTCAGCTCCTCTGAGGTGTGACATCAATACAAGTCATTGTCCGTTACCCAGGCCCCCCCCATGAGACCCGAGAATAAGGGGCTCCTCCCATGAGACCCGAGTTAAAGGGCCCCCCCCCCCCATGAGACCCAAGAGTAAGGGCCCCCCCATGGGATCCAAGAGTAAGGGGCTCCCCCCATGAGACCCAAGCGTAAGGGCTCCCCTATGGGATCTGAGTAGAATCGTATATTTTCATCCTATAGCTGTATAATCAGACAGATCCTATAGGTTGTGAAGGGAGTGGATTTCAATCCTTCTAACCAATCAGGAGAGCCCTTACTATAGATTCTTTAGATTGTACAATCCAATTGAAGGTGTGTCACCCTAGGTGTGTTTCTGGGGGTGCAGGTGAATCATACACACGGATGAAACATTGCGATGAATCCATACAATGGAACGTTATTCTCCACCTATCAGAGTAAATGTGAAATGTCAGGATGACGCCCTCTTCAGGTGGGAGGAGGTGTTGCACTGAATCATTGTGTAATTGCAGGCGTGGTGCACCAGCGTGGCAATGCCGGGCTGTTTGGTATTCGGAGCTGAGCGCATGGATCAACCTCTGGATTTAATGCGAGGAGCCTGCGAGCGCCTGGGCCTTCAACTCGGAGGAGACGTTTATGTAGCCATAAATTGTGCTGCCTACGAATTGATGGACGAGGTAAGTGGGCAACAGCTCCCCCTGATGGAAGTGCAGAGGTTATTTCAGCTTTGTCCATTAATCGCTTCCTTCTCACAGAACAAAGGCAAATATGAAATCATCGGTGGAGTGTGGAAGAGTCCCGAGGAGATGGTGGATCTGTACGTGGACCTCCTCGGCCGGCACCCCGCCATCGTGGCCTTAGTGGACCCCCTGAGGAAAGAGGTAACCAATCACTGAATATTGCCCCAGGGTGGACTCTCCTACCGGCATGGCAGCTCCTTGGGTGTATTTCTTCACCAAAATCTCTGCCACGCTGCTGCCATATTTGTCTCTTCAGCCTGGACCCCGATAGATGCCAGGAAGTGGCCCCTAGGTACCGGGTTATGGGGGAGGCCATAGGTGAGCACCAGGCCTTCCTATATATAGAGCACTGATCACTTCCTGTCACCTGACTTCCACTTCTACCACAAACACCTAAGGACTTGCGCCACATCACATCAGTTCTGATTCTAGATGGGGGTACGTGTGGGGGTATTACAGGCCGCTGTACAAGTTGCCCCCCCGAAGTCCTGGCGTCTCCCCATTCCTTGTGGTTCTCTTTAGGAATATCATTTGTTAGACTTTAGCCCCTTATTTGTTGGTGATCACTGGGGCCACGTGTCCCCTTGCCCATTCCTGAGGGGGAGGGGGGGAGATAGGACACAAGTGACACTGAGCTAAACACACTTAAAGCCCCACTCCAGCCCTCCTCAATGGGGGGGGGCAGAACATGCTGTCTGTGCTTCCATTGGTCAGATTTATCTTCCCAATATTAAGGTGTCACCGGGGCAGGAAGTGATGGGACTTCTATGTGATGGGGACAAAGGGTTAGAGCGCATACACCTGCACATTGTCAGGTGGGTACAGATTGGACCAATCACCTGTCAGTATCTGTTGGGGCCATCCTCCTAAGCAGCAGTCACATGGGGTGGATTTGGTTGAATATTCCGATTACAAGACTTGTCTTTGATTGGCCAGGATGCTGCGCAGTGGGAGGCTCTGGGAAAAGCCGTCAGTTCCAGATGTTATCTAATCGCAGATGTTGCATCAAAAACTGCACCAGGACCGCAGCGAGGTGACCCCGTCCTATCATCTGGAGCCGTCCTCAAATACACCAATCACATGACAATCTCTGATCTGCTGGAGGCGGTGCAACTGATGGAAGGTGAGAGCAGACCAATACCACAGTGGGGTCACCAGGAAGTCACATGAACACAGGGGTCAGAGGCAAATGATAAAGCACCAGCCAACCACCCCCACACCACCAAGCCCCCCCCCCTCTGGGTGTCACCATCCGGTACTAAAGCCCTCCCCATCACATTCTAGAGCCCCCCTCTTGGTGTAACCATCCGGTACTAAAGCCCCCCCGTCTCGGTGTCCCCATCTGTTATTCCTCTCAGGAAGTTGTGCGCATCTTTTTGTTTTGCAGGACAGAATCGGGTGACGGTTTTGGGGTGTCCACAGGAGGAGAGTTCAGGGAGCAGCGTGGTGGATCTGGTATGGATCAATACTGTGTATATACAGAGGACCTGCAGGGGGCGCTCCATGTTCATGGGGTGATCAAAGCAAAGAGATTATTATATACTTAAAGGGCCACAGAATGTTCTGTTATGGGGCCGGACTGCGTCCCTGGGTTGGGATTGGCCCCCTCCAAATCCCTGACAGAGCTGCCGAATTCAGTAGTGATGTACAAAGGCCGTGGCTCCCTTGTGTCTGTGAAGTATGCATAGGCAGTAGAGATGCACAGAGGTGGCTGTGGCTCTCTTGTGTCTTTGATGCATACATAGGCAGTAGAGATGTACAGAGGTGGCCGTGATGTATACATAAGCAGTAGAGATGTACAAAGGCCATGTCCCTGCAATAGGATTGGCTTCCTCTAAATCCCTGACAGAGCTGCTGAATTCAGTAGTGATGCACAAAGGCCGTGGCTCCCTTGTGTCTTTGATGTATACATAGGCAGTAGAGATGTACAGAGGTGGCTGTGGCTCCCTTGTGTCTGTGATGTATACATAGGCAGTAGAGATGTACAGAGGTGGCCGTGGCTCCCTTGTGTCTGTGATGTATACATAGGCAGTAGAGATGTACAAAGCAATGCATGGTACCCTCACACGCCCTTTTTTGTCTCCACAGGCCGTGGCTCTGGGTTCGCGGTTCGTCATGTTGGGCGGGTTGCTCCGAGGGGAGAGGACAGCCAAGTATAATCGTCTGGTGGCCATAGAAGAGGAGTTGGGGCAGATCGGGATGCTGGGTAATAATGAGTCCTATTTTCTCACACGGGACACTCGGGGAGGCTGCCAGTAATTAGAGATGCATTGTGTCCACACTACGGCCACTATATCGCAGTGCTCCTGTTACCTGTTCATTCTGTGAGCCGGGCTCATGTATGTTATATGACACGTGTGGAGGATCCTCCTTTGTGTCTTTAATATCTCTGCGCCAGGTTTCTTTGTTTTTGAGCCTGGGATTCAGCGTGGCCCTTTCCTGGAAACCCCCAGTGGCTAACATTTCGTGTGCTCCGTGTTTTTTTGTTATTTATTCATAAAATCCCTCAGTTTCCCTTTTTCCCATCTCAGAGCTGCTGATCTCCTGCAGCCTTGATGCAGCCACTACCTGACAGAGTGTGGTCACCCTATAGCAGGAAGTGCCCTATAAAGTACTTTCATGGCAGGATCCCCAGGAAAAGTTTTATTGGAATTTGCTGATAAAAAATGTTGAGAATGAAATCAAGTTAAATGATTCGCTTCCCCTTTGATCTGGACATAATAATGAATGCGTCCCCAACCAATCCTGATATTCCCGTGGCCTGTACTGACTTCACATATATCGGTGATCTTATATTCTCCTATTTCCCCCCCTCCAGGCTTGCACACCACCTTTGACTTCCCCATGTTGTGGCCCTCAGAGGAAATCTGTAATACAGAGACCAAACCATCGCTGTGACACCACAATAGCGGACCATGGCAGCCACACCCGTGGAGGCAGCGCACACTGTTCCCGCCTTTCTCTGAACTGCCAATCACTGAGAAATAAAAGGAAACAACTGATTGGATGGCGGCGATAATGGAGGAGGGAGGGGGAGTGATGAGATTCCATCTGCTGTATAATTTATATATAATGCCCCTCATCTATCCCAGGGGTCAGACCCCTCCCCCCTCCTAAAACATGACCCCGCTCATTTACCTCAGCAGGGGCAATGATCATCAGCTCTGCCTTGTACCCTCCGTGACTGCTGAATCCAGCACCACAAAGACTCCCAGCTGTTTCCTGTACTTCATATTGTGTATAAAAAATACTTCAGGTGAAACATTCCGTGGCCTCTGCAGTATGTGTGCACCCCCAGGATATCTGCCCCCTGAGTGGGGTATATCTGGGGAATAACTGTCCCTAAGAGCACTTACCACAGTCACTTACCTGGGTATCACACGCCTTTGCCACGTCCTGTTATTTCAGCCACGATTTGTCCTCCAACATGGAGGTTCTGCTGCCCTCTGGGAGGCTGATGGGGATGACAACCAACCTCTGTTATGTCCTGGGAACAGGTAAGTCTCCCTTGCAGGGTCACAGAGCAGTGAGGCCACATTACCACCAACACCACGCCAGATAGAAATGCCCCTTTTGCCCCCCCCCCCCCCGACACACCAGGCGTATTGATGGTAAGTGGCCACCCCACACCATCAGATCGGTAGGAGGGGATGGGCCACCCTCACCAGGCGATGCGTCAGTGAGCTGTACTGTGCACAGCCATCACACATTGTACAAAACAAAGGAGAAATCCAATTGGTAATTCTGACTTTAATTGTCAAATCACAAGCACCGATTCAAGTGAATGTAAGAAACGTGGCTGCATTCACAAAATCATCGCAAAACAATCAACAATATTCACACCCATGGAACGTTCTATGAGGAGAAATGGAGGGCGAGCGCCGGTCACATGGGATGGCGCAGTTATCAGACACACACAGCAATGAAACACACACAATAATCCAGTGTAAAACGTGAAACGTGGCCTGCAACCACCCTGCTGCGACGGTGCATGCGGAGGAAGGTGCGGGGAACTGCAGAGCTGGACAAAAGCTACAGAGACGCAGCTTCCACTATACAGAGGAAGGCGGCACTGACACAGCCCCATGTGGAAAACTAAAGCAAAACTTTTTATAGGGGCCGGAACGTGGCAGGAAACGCAAAATCCACAGATCCTGATTTATAGATCTTCTCTGGAAATTCTCAGAATAATCCACCAATCTATGAAGAATCACCAGATCACGGATCATTACCGATTTTATGGATCACTGAAGATTCGTGAACTGGACAGCTGACCACGCACTAGGTAACCCACAGCCACACAAACTGATCGGATTTACAATAAGTTGTGCATGGAGATGAAGACGTGGCATCCATGTATGTCACACGCATGTGTGGAGATGAAGACATGCTTAGCGCTTCCGGTGTGGTCAGTCCTGGAGTGTCATGTGTGGCTGTCACACAAACCATGTAATAAATAGTGCAGAGGTCAAAGATGAGGATTCCACTGGGTGGAAGAATGGAAACAAAGACACAGAAATCTGGTTTACATTACATCGTAGTTGGAAACGAAGACTAGGATTCCACGTATGGCAGACTAGTGTAGATATGAAGACGTGATTCCACGTATGTGAGGCTCATGTATTGAGGAGATGGAACACGTGGATTCCACATATGTCAGACTCGAGTTGAGTGGAGATGAAGGTGTGCTTTCCATGTATGAAAAACTCGTGTAGTGTAGAGATGAAGGCGTGGATTGAATGTAAGACTCGTGTTCAGTGGAGATGAAGGAGATGAAGGCGTGGATTCCACATATGTCAGACGCGTGTAGTGTAGAGATGAAGACGTGGATTCCACATATGTCAGTCGTGTTGAGTGGAGATGAAGGCGTGGATTCCAAGTATATCGTACTCACATAGTTGAAAGCATACTCGGCACCTCTGAAGAGGACAGCTCTGCAGTGCCACGTGTGGCCATTATAACGTGTACTAACTATGCATGCAACTGAACTAAACACAGGGGTGCTCTATAGGAGGGGAAGGGGGGGGGGGTTGGCAGTGCTGGGCTCAGAGGTTCATCACCACCCAGAACCACAGCGCAATCACGTGGCATGCTTTTTTTGAGATCCATGCAGCCCAATGTATAGGGAGAATCACATAAATCATTATCATACAAATAACCCTCTCCAGGTTGAGGGGTTTCTCAGTAAATGCCACATGTGGCTGCCATTGCAGAAGAATTTTTTGCAGACCTCACAGCAGCGTGTTGCAGGCGGCCTCCACATAAATATAAGGAGTGAAACTTCCGTGGATGGAATGGTGGGAAGTGACACACAGTGAACATGTGTCCTATCTATAGAACCGTCCCGGCCAGTTCACTCAGCAGAATGACATGATGTGATAAGTGGAACCCCACCCAGGTCCCTTGATCAGAGACATCACCATAGGACACGCCCATCTACATCAGTAATAAAGAGTCAGAGTGGCACCAGGCCACATTCACAAATGGGTCAGATCTGACAAACACCAATAGTGGCCCAGACACGGGAGGACCACCGGCCAAAAGCAAGGTAACTGGAGTGCAAAGCATTACAGGAAATTCTGCAACCTCCCCACCCCACATTCCCATTCACCAATTCCAGTGACCGGACATTGAGAAGACCCTGGTAATGTTACATCAGATCTAACGTGGATTTGTGAATCTGCCCGTGGTTCTAATAAACCCATAAATGGGCCAATGGGATGGCGGCATTACGACAAACCAATCACCACACTCAGCGCTTCCACACACACAGCCGACACCAGAGAACGGTCCGTGCTGGTGACAAAGGTGCAGTGCAGGTAGGTGGACTGTACATTGTGCGGTGCCTGGGCCCAGGTGTGGCACAGTTCAGGCACCAGGTGAATAAGGGTGGTGGTGGCACCTTCCTGAGGTGGACAAGAGGATGTGGACAGAATTTCTGACATTTAATGTCCTTACTAACAATTAGAACTGTCCTCATCCTTCCCCCGTGGGTTGGCTGATTGTTCACCATTAACATGGCCGCCGCCACTGTGTTTATCCTGCAGTGCAAAGCCCAAAGCACTTCCTGTAGCCTCTGACTTCTCCGCCACGGCTGAGCCACGCAGAGCCTCTGCAGACCTGGAAATAGAAAACCTGGTCAAACTCCAATCACATTCATCGGCTTTGTGGTATTTTCTAGAAGCCAGTCCCATCAGTCTCTGTACAGAGGAGCTGACACTCTAATGTCCCCCCACAGTCACACACTATTATAATACATTTATATAGCTCTGACATATACCATAGTCATATACCATAGTGCTGTACAGAGATCACTGAGCCAGTCCCATCAGTCTCTGTACAGAGGAGCTGACACTCTAATGTCCTCCCACAATCACACACAATAATATACAGAAAAGGGGAACTCCGCCCAGCCTTCAGTACAGCTTGTGTTAGCAACTCCAGTGAGGATTTTACACAAATCGGAGGAGAAATTCTCAGAGCCCCGGAGACGAAGGGAAAATCTACCTAATCCAAGATTCCAGGGTGACGAGGGAATTGCCCCATTCGGGTCACCATCATGTCTACAACATACATTGATAATACACCAAGATTTCCACCCAGATCTTACCAATAACAATCCAGGGATCCTTTATTACCTGTTATCCAATCACATTATCATATTATTAAAACTAGTGAATGATTCACTGATATCTCTCATGTTTCTGTCTGATGGGGAAAATTGTGAATAAATGATGAAAAATGTTCACTGAGGGTCTCCTGCCAAGGGAAGGAAGGAAAGGGCAGCAATCAGCCAATCAGATTGTACTGCTCTATTTATGTCTCCGTCCAATCAGCAGGCAACTAATCAATAAAAGGAATCTCCTCCCAGTCTGAGTGGCCCCTGAAGTGCTTTCATCACAAAGATCTCACCTGTAACATGTGACCTGACAACCCAACCAATCACATGAGAGAATTTGTAGAACTACAAGTCCCAGCCCTGCTATGTCTGTGGAACTACAAGTCCCAGCCCTGCCATGTCTGTAGAACTACAAGTCCCAGCTTGCAACCATCAGGAACTTTTAGCATCTTTTCTATGTGGACTCTCCATTTATTTATAATTTTCCTTTAAAAGATAATCCCCCCAGACACCCGACTCCCCCCCATTCAGTGTGCTGATTGCCGTCTTTTATCCCCCTAACAGCCGTGACTGGCGGCTTTTCCCAGAGTTTCCCGGCAGATATCGTCTTCCCGTCTCTTCCGCTGTACAATCCACATTTCTGGTTTCCGTTTTTCTGCCTCATTTGTGTTAATAAAGCGGAACAAAAACACAGAAAGAGCACAAAAGGCAATCAGAGGTGGCGCCCCCTGTGTGAAGGGTATCACCTTACACAGATACCAAATCTCAGAGAATTCTGGGGGGTAACAAGCCCCCCCCCCCAGTACTCACCAACAAAGGCAAGAGCTGCATGGAGTATGTAGATGTGCAAAGTCCCAGTGTGAGGACAGAAATAGCCTGGAAATTCAGTTTTATATCCCTGCTGGATGGGGGGTTAGAGGGCTGATATCCCAAAATATTACCCCAATTCCCCCCTCTTATTATCACCCCCCTTCCCTGGCACAGAATCGCAGGCCGAGCTCACTTACTGAGAAGTCTTTCCATGGAGTGATTTGTCGGCGCTTTGCGCCTGTTGCCCCAGATTTGCGCACTGCACCCCGGGATCAGCATTTCTCGTCTTCTGCCCGAGGGGCAAACTGGACCCTGAGCCCAGGACCGGCATGGACTTGGATTCAGTGGAGGTCAGGGGTCCCGCTGGAGGAGGAAGAAGAGGACAGGTTAGGTGATGGCCGCCATCTATAGGAGGGCAGTACAATAATATTGGGAGAAGGGGGGGTGGGGGCTACAAAAAAAAAAAAAACAATAGCTATGAGGCATATTTGGGGTCCACAGAGGGGGAAGCATCTCTATCCCTGTGGGGAATCACGGGATCAGATCCACCAATCGGGAATCCGGAAGCCGGTGGATGAGCCGGACACTCCCAAGATTTACAATGCGGATCACAAGGAACACATTTGCACTCCTCGGGGGCGGGACCCACAGACAGCAGAGCATCCAATCAGGAAATCCCAGCCTGTGTGAGAAGATGAAAATACTCAGCAACGCACCTGGCGCACTCTACTACAAATGGTGGGAAAGTTATAAATTGCGGAGATTCTGGACTCGCTTGTATCAGACGGCTTACACCTTGGTGGGCAAAGTGCCCAACGGAAGCGCTACTCAACTCGAACCTAGAGGCGTATTGCGGCTCAATTTCACCTGCTGAATCTCCTAATTACTGCGGCTAAGATGGTAATAGCGAAGGCCTGGGGGTCGGCTACTCGGATCATAGCTTACAGATTCTGTCTCCGTATGTATGGCCGCTCTGCATGGAATAATATATCGGGTTCAGGTTCCTGTCACAGCCAATCTTCCCCTCTTGGTATAATTATCACCCCACCATCCCTGTGCTGAGTTCCTGGGTCTGTACCCCTCTGTGCCCTATATTTGGGGCTCTCACCATCCTGGGGGTGAACACGTGATCAGAGTGTATACAATGATTGTATAGGATGATTGGTGTCCGGGGGGGATAAGTGAGCCTGTGTAGGGTGTATATTGGGCATCATGGAATAAATCTTCACATTCACCACTGTGTGAATTATTCCCCCATCTGTAGAGATTTCAGTGAAGATTTGAGTGCTTCTCAGGAGACCAGGAGGTTCCTTTCACAGATAAAATACTTCACACCTCGCCCTGTGCTGCCTCCCGGTTCCATTGTGTGCCAGACAATGGCCGCCCTCCAGTACTGAGAGCTGCACCCCCCTGAGGCACTCAAGGACGCTCCGAGAATTGCGCCAATACCTGGGGGGAGGGGGGGTGGGCAGAGACGAACTTTACCCATTATGGGGGCAGCTGATGATTCTGGCCACCCACCTACCTACAGGACCGGGCAGGGCCCATCGGCCAATTAAAGACGAGAGTGGAAATGCGGGAGAACAGAGAATATTATCCCCTACCCCGGGTACAAACAATGAAATCCAGAAATGTAATGTGACACAACGAGCACATCGCATGCCATGCACAGCTTACTGTCACTTCATCCTCGCATCCTGCAGGTGGCACTGCTGAGACTGGAGGCTCCTGCTGATAACAGTATGGGGACAGATCAGAAGGGACACAATATCAGAGGGGTATTCAGGGGGGGAAATTGGGAAACTTTATGTAACCCCCCCAAAAAGCCATTTCTCCTATATAATTTATATTTATGTCCTCTGTTGGGATAATCATTGGAAACGTGTTGTTGTATTGGATCAAAAACTGCAAATTCTGCCAGCTGATCCTTCCAGAAATCCCAGGAGCAGACAACTTCCTGTACCCAGGATCATTTACATTGTTCTCAGCAATCCCTGTAGGAATGCAGGAACCCCCCACTTTACCTTACTGCTCAGACTCTATAGCTTTACAGTGTGGCCTTCAGTAGGTCCAGCAGGGGCCCCACTTTGTGTCTCACCTCCTGGGCCAGTTTCTCTGCTCTCTCTCGCAGGTCCTTCTCCATTTCTAGGCTGTTCTGTAGATCTTCATATTCCTCCACCGCCAGGACAGACACTGCAGAAAAAAACGGCCAACTGTCACTCATACTGCACGTGTTACCATGACACCCACCCCCTGCACCCACCTATCATAATGGCTGCCTATCTGGTGACAGGAGGTTGCAGTTCCATCAAGTTACAAATATCTGGAGGCACTTTTTTTCATGAAATAATACTAAAGTGAATCACCCATCTCTGTCATCCCAATCCATTCTACCCCCCATTGGCCACTACTTCAAACCCAGGCTCCTCAGGAGGCTCCCAGCCATGGATGACCCCCCATATGTCCCGGGGACAATGCCAGCTGTAAGACACCAATGGACTATTTACTGGTCCGTATGGGGGGGCTATCCGCCCCCATTGTGTAAGTAGTGCTCTTCTCCTAATGACCACCAATAGAATGGGGTGTTCTTCCCCTGACCGCCAATGCAATGGGGTATTCCTTCCCCTGTCCACAAAAGCAATGGAGTGTTCCTTCCCCTGACCGCCAATGGAATTAGTCCCCTTAGATCTAAAATGATTGGTTCCTCTGGGGTCAAAAGGTTGAGAAAAGTTGCTCCATGGTGACTCCCTGCACACAGCTGGACCTCCGATTGTATTTCTAGGGTCACATGATCCAATCACAAAGCCATATAAAAGATCAGAGATTATAGCCGGAGGACCTGATAATTATTTTAGGGTGTTAAAATGGTGCAGGAACACTGATCTACCCACAGGGGGCAGAATTGTGCCTGGGCAATATTTCATACAATGGCCTACTGATGATTGGATTGTACAGACAACACAATCAAATGAGAAGGACTCAGAATTCATCAGACTGCCAGGTGTGATCTGGGTTGAGGTTCTGTTGATTCTGCCCTGGATATGATTTCTGGGGGATTGGATGAAATAATTGAACAGATCAGCTGAGCTGTGTATGGTGGATGTGACCACAAGCCACGTATTGGTGGCACCACGAGGAAGAGCCGAGGGGAGGATAACGATCGGGGAAATTAGAAGGTCGTTAGAACTCCTTATCGCGCCTGCAATCAGCTCTGAAAAGCCAAACATGAGAGGGGGGCAGGAAGTGGGCAATCGTCAGAAACAAAAACAATCACCGCCCCCCCGATGGCTGCCAGGCCACTGAGCGCCTTCATCACTTCAGCAAATTTCAGGGCTTGCTGGATGAAATGTGCAGCAATTAGCCGAAGTTTCTAATCCTATTAACCAATCAGCTGCCCCCGAG
>NC_092867.1:572701-588040 GCF_032062135.1 Pyxicephalus adspersus | reverse complement strand
GCTTAGCACAGTCTTCTATTGCTTGGGTTGTCGGTGTAAAAAAGAGAACCTGTCACCAGAAACCCGACAACCTCCCTATGATGGTGCCTGGTTGTCATGATTATCCTTCAGCTTCCATGATAAATCATCAGAGCTGCGGCTGACGCTGCACTGCTTCTCTTTGTTCCAGGTCAGGAAGCTGAAGAAGGAGCCATAGGTGTGGCCCCGCACTTCAGGGGCCCTTAATTCCCCGCCGTGTCCCCTCTTATATTCCCATACGAAGCCATCAGCTTTCTCTATAGGAATTCTACAAGTTGTAACGGAAAGCCGAGCCGCCATGTCCAGAATGGCTAATGAAATTTGGCTGACAATTGCTGTAATCTCTTCGCGGATGAAGTGGCCGCCCTGCGTTTTACAGCGCTGAGAATACATAAAAAGAGCGATAAAAACATTCTTTAATAATAATACGCGGCTGATGAGACGGAGAAAATGACACACTTGGTAAATTCATCAACCCGCAGTAATCAGCGCTGTGCGGGGAGGTCAGCGCTCCCCTCCGCCTGTTTGTTGTCATAAACAATCAGCGGCAAATCTCCGGCTCGATGGAAAACATTGAAATGACGCTCCCCATTCAGCCGGCACTATATTTTATGTTTTTGTCTTCCTCACTCCGTGCAGATTGCCCGCCATTTAATCCACATGCTCAGGAGGTATTAAGTAGGGCAGAACAATGGAAGTAATCTCACAAGATGACACATTTTCTGCCGCTCGTTACGCCAACAATCGCAGAGACAAAATGCAGCCCCAGGCAAAGATAGAATTACCGGGGGCCATTTTATAAAACCAGGGGCCCAAATTAACCCTCACCGAGAAGCCGTATTGGAGGCTGCCGGACGAGTTTTACCATCACTTTGTCCTAAAGAATAATAATTTGTGATTGTATGGAGCAATACAATGATGGGGGTTGTAGTGGTCAGTGTGTGCTCAGCACTGGTAACAAGTACGACCCTTCAACATGGTGATACGGAATGAGGAGTGTAGGGGACCCAGAGAGAAGGGGCCCGATAACCTTCTGTATCATATTAATAGGTCTAGGAGTAATATACACCTGTCTGGGGGTTTTAAACACCTGTACTAAAGTCTGGGGGGATCATACACCTGTATCATATACCTGTCTGGGGTGATTATACACCTGTATCCTATACCTGTCTGGTGGTATTATGCACCTGTATTATATACCTGTCTGGTGGTATTTTACACCTGTATTATATACCCGTCTGGGGTGATTATACACCTGTATTATATACCTGTCTGGGGGTATTATGCACCTGTATCATATACCTGTCTGGTGGTATTTTACACCTGTATTATATACCTGTCTGGGGGATTATACACCTGTATCATATACTCGGCTGGGGGTATTATACACCTGTATCATATACCTGTCTGGTGGTATTTTACACCTGTATCATATACCTGTCTGGTGGTATTTTACACCTGTATCATATACCTGTCTGGGGGTATTATATACCTGTATCATATACCTGTCTGGGTGTATTATACACCTGCACCATATACCCGTTTGGGGGTATTATACACCTGTACCATATACCAGTCATGGGGTATTAAACACCTGTACCAAATACCTGTCTGATACAACTGTATCATATACCTGTCTGGGGGTATCATACAACTGTATCATATACCTGTCTGGGGGTATTATTTACCTGTCTGGGGGGATTATAGACTTGTATTATATACCTGTCTGGGGGTAATATACACCTGTATCATATACCCAGCTGGGGGTAATAAACACCTGTATCATATACCTGTCTGGGGTTAATATACACCTGTACCATATACCCGTCTGGGGGTATTATACATCTGTACCATATATCTGTCTGGGGGTATTATACACCTGTATCATATACCGGGCTGGGGGTAATAAACACCTGTATCATATACCTGTCTGGGGGTATTATACACCTGTACCATATACCCGTCTGGGGGTATTATACACCTGTATCATATACCGGGCTGGGGGTAATAAACACCTGTACCATATACCTGTATCAGATACCTGTCTGGGGGTATTATATACCTGCATCATATACCCGTCCGGGGGTAATATACACCTGTATCAGATACCTGTCTGGGGGTATTATACACCTGTACCATATACCCGTCTGGGGGTATTATACATCTGTACCATATATCTGTCTGGGGGTATTATACACCTGTATCATATACCGGGCTGGGGGTAATAAACACCTGTATCATATACCTGTCTGGGGGTATTATACACCTGTACCATATACCCGTCTGGGGGTATTATACACCTGTATCATATACCGGGCTGGGGGTAATAAACACCTGTACCATATACCTGTATCAGATACCTGTCTGGGGGTATTATATACCTGCATCATATACCCGTCCGGGGGTAATATACACCTGTATCAGATACCTGTCTGGGGGTATTATACACCTGTACCATATACCCGTCTGGGGGTATTATACATCTGTACCATATATCTGTCTGGGGGTATTATACACCTGTATCATATACCGGGCTGGGGGTAATAAACACCTGTATCCTATACCTGTATCAGATACCTGTCTGGGGGTATTATACATCTGTACCATATATCTGTCTGGGGGTAATAAACACCTGTACCATATACCTGTATCAGATACCTGTCTGGGGGTATTATATACCAGTATAACATACCGGTCTTTCAGGTTGATCTGATTGGATTCCTGGCTAGATATTTGGAGTTCATTTAGTTAGTAGTACTGACAAACTCGGGGTGATCCCTGCTAGGGGCTGATTAATAAAATCCAGTATAGAACTCGGTGATTCTCCGGCTTTCACATGATTATCTGTCTTTTCATTGAGGTGAATCCGGCCTGAAATCTCTCCTTACATCAAACGATGATCTGATCAGCGCCATTTCTGTCTATCAGGTCGGCTTTAATCAATCTGATTGATCAGCTGTGTGATCGCTCCGCCTGCTGATTGGATAAGAGCTCTGATTGTGTGAGAAGAGCAACTGCAGCTCCCAATCATGGCGATGAGGAACAATTATTGTATTTGGGTTTCCTGGAGGTCATTAGGCCCACGTTACCGGGTCCGGGTGTCAACATCGGTCAGTGGTGCCGTGTACAGATTATTACCATGGGTGGCATATTGTGCTCTGCTCCACCCCGGGCAACTAAACCCCCTCATACATGAATATGATACGGGTATATAACCCCCCAGACATGTATGTGATAGGAGTATATCCCTCCCCCCCCAGACATGTATATGATATGGGTATATACCTCCCCCCCCAGACATGTATATGATATGGGTATATACCTCCCCCCCCAGACATGTAGATGATAGATGTATATACCCCCCCAGACAAATGGACATACAATGTTACAGCGCAGACCCCAAAGACCCCCCCCCCCCCAGGTCAGGTCACTTACCTTTGATGCCAGGGCCTCAGCACTTTCCCGGCACGATTTCTCGATCTCCAGATTACTCTGAATGAAGCTGACCTCCTCGATGACCATATGGGAGACTGCAGAGAGAAAATACGCTGAGTGTGAGGAAATTCCATTATAATAAATCAGATGTCCAATATATGAGGGGATCACAGGTCAGTCACCATCTACCAACGCCTGTATATAATATTGTGACTGCAGAGCTAACAATCTGATCCATCCCAGGGCCCACCCACAATTCTGCCATCCAATGGTCCGATATGCCAGTTTCCCATTCCTGATCAGTCATGTCACATGACCAGCGCGGTCACATGTAGCCCTACCAACAGGACCCCTACCCGCCCTCTCCGGGTGTACGGCACCATGATTCCTCCTGCACGTCTTACAGCAAATACCTTCACATAGCAATATAGGTGAGCATATTCACTCCAAGTCACCGGGGACTGTATATTCGGGACTGTATATTCACTCCAAGTCACCGGGGACTGTATATTCACTCCAAGTCACCGGGGACTGTATGGGACAGAGCCGGGGGTTCCAGTGCAGCAGCCTGATCTGAAGTTGGAATATCTCCAATCTCCTGGCAGCCATATTGGATCATGGCAGGCAGGTCAAAAATCTCCCCTCAATTTGTCTCATATTCATCCTATCCTCAGTGTAAATGCTGATTGGTGAATCTTGTAAAAAATGTTGTCACCCAAAATGTGAATATCCTGGGGAATCCATCAGCTAACCGGAGGAGCTTACACTCCAATGCACCCACCTGAGTCACACACTTGAATTATTATTATTAATAAACCAGATTTATATAGCGCCAACATATTACACAGCGCTGTACAATAAATAGAGGTTATAAATGACAGACAGATACAGGAGGAGAGGACCCGGTCCCCCGAAGAGCTTGCAATCTAAGAGGTGGGGAAGTATCACACAATATCCAGTGTTCTCCCTGGCCCCCTTTAGCTGGGCACTCCGCCATTATGGAGAGAAACCAACACAGGAAGAACAAGCAACCTCCTGTGATAGGAATGGGGGACACAGGACCCCAATATGAAGTATTTGGAGGAAGATTTCATTCATCGTGCTGGAAATGTCGTATTGAACAGTGTGAATAGCGAGGAGCCGGTGAATGGAGGAAGCTTAGAATAGATATTTTTATTTCAGTAAATGTTATCTTCAGGCTGCCAATTTTCCATCTTTTGTAGATAAAGGCGCGGCGCCCTTCATTCGTCAGAAGAAAAACATCGCACACAATACCTCCTACATCCCCCTCCCTCCCCAAATCCAGTGTCAAGGTTGGGACTGTTAAAAACATGGCTGCCGTTTTGTGAAATATCAAAGCAGAGAATTAGCATTGGGCTGGAACAATGCGGCGTACGGGGACAATGCACAATAGGGAACGCTGAAACAAAAAACAGCAGACAAAAGTCTTGGCTGTCACTTCCCTGCCGCGGAAACTGCAGAATCAATGTGGCTGGCAGCATTCTACCATCATCCTGAAGGGGGTCACCTCCCTTTACATTCTTTATATGCAGCAAAGCGTTTCCTCATCACCCCGCCGGACGCGTTTTGCTTGGAAATGACGCTCGGCACACACTTGATCTTTTGCTTCAGCTTTTGACACGGAGACGTCAAGCATTGCATGCGATGCACAAACATGAGAAGGCGCTAAGCGGGCCGCAGCCCCGGGCATCACATGACAAGTGTCTATTATTCCCCGCAATAATAAAATCCGACTATAGGACCCACGCTGCCTCTTGACAGGGCCGCCGCAGCTTTCAAACACCTTGAAATACTCGCTGATAATTACCGAGTTTGATTGTCACTCGTCTCCTTTATTTGTGTTTCATCTGAGGGGCTCAGGAAAGGAATTTATTGTGTGAAGAAGGGCAAACACACACACAGACAATTGTTCCTTTGAAATGCCACAATGAGTGCTCAGTGCGTACATCTGTTCATCCGCACATCTGCATCCCCACTGTATGCAGGCAACCGAGAGCCAGAGTAATCATGGAGCCGAACACCCAATGTGACCAATCCTAGGGGAGGAACCAAAGGACTGGAAACCCAATCTGACCAATCCAAGGACAGGAACCAACATCAACCAAAGGGCTAAAAAACCCAATGTGACCAATCCTAGGAGAGGAACCAACACCAACCAAGGGACCGATCATTCAACGTGACCAATCCTAGGGGAAAAAGCAACGCCAACCAAGGGGCCGAATACCCAATGAAACCAATCCTAGGAGAGGTACCCACACCAACCAAGGGTCCGAACACCCAATGTGTCCAATCCTAGGTGATTGGTGATGAATTCTAGGAGGGAAAACTACACCAACTAAGGGGTCAAGCTCCAGACCAACCCTAGGAGAGAAGCCAACACCAAGCAAGGACTGGGAACCCAATGTGACCAATCCTAGGGAAGGAACCCACACCAACCAAGGGGCTGAACACCAAATGTGACCAATCCTAGGGGAGGAACCAACACCAACCAAGGGGCTGAACACCAAATGTGACCAATCCTAGGGGAGGAACCAACACCAACCAAGGACTGGGAAACCAAAGCGACCATTTCTAAAAAAAAATCACCAACACCAAACAAGGCACTGGGCAACAAATGTGACCATTTCTAGAAAAGGAACCAATACCAACCAAGGACTGGCAACCCAATGTGATCAATCCTAAGGGAGGAACCAACACCAACCAAGGGGCCGAAGACCCAATGTGACCAATTCAAGGAGAGCAACTAACACCCACCAAAGGACTAAATGTGACCAATCCTAAGAGACGAACCAACATCAACCAAGGAACCGAAAACCCAATGTGACCAATCCAAGGAGAGAAACCAACACCAACCAAGGGGCCGAAAACCATATGTGACCAATCCGATAAGAGGAACCAACACCAACCCAAAGGACTGGGAAGCCAATGTGACCAATCCTAGGAGAGGAACCAACAGCAACCAATTAAATAGGAACCTTTGAGAGAAATAATAGTAGGTTACACTGAAACTAAGGGAAAGAAAAGTATGCAGCTGAAAATGTCCGATATTGGCATGCGTGTCTGCTGGCAATATTTGCCCACTGTGATAGTTCTGCATTCCGCATGCAATGTCCAATACCAGAGATCAATCTCCGGAAACAGAGAGCAGACAAAACGTAAATCTCACACACCAATAATAAGCTTTGCACCCCAACCAAAAACCATTTCAGCTAATTAGAGCCGTGGACACAAAAGCGCGCCAGTCACTTCCGAAACTTTCCCTCTCTTCTCTATTGAAATGCATATTGCAGCTGCAGAATGACACAAATGGCGATAACCTTGACACTTTCTCTCTCTCTCCAGGCAAATACTAATCTACAGCAAACGTAGGCCAAGCGAAAACCACTTAACTAATTAGCGGTTGCGCGCCAAAAGGAATAAAAAAACACACACAAATCAACACTGTTATTAGCCGGAGTGTCACGTCGGAGGGGCCACCTAATTACGGCTTGATGAGAGCAGCGTTCGCATTACCAACATTATCGCCGTGTCCTGACAGCGGCTACGGACGGCTCGCTAGCGCCCGCTGTGCGGAAACTCCCCCTCCGTGTTTGGGCTGCGCCCGGCAATCTCCTCGCCGGCCCCCCTCCCACGGCAAATGACACGTTAAGCGTAATTACGGGTAGACATTGTAAATAAACAGCGCTAGAGGTGACAGTCGCACCAAGTGCATACGACACAGCCAAAGTGGCAGACTTAATTGAGAGTTCTATTCACCAGCCGAGATCATTTCAAGTGCGCGTGTGAAAAGGAGTTATTAGGAGCGCGGGGACAGCGGCATAATGGTATCAGCGCCGCTGACAGAGCCACGAATTAAATTGTATCTTCTGTTGTGTGAAGATTTGATGAGGAGTGCAGATGCCTTAGTGGTCTGATCATTAGAACAAAATGTTGTTGTCAACCTTGCTGGGTTGAATTGAAAAGAAATTATTGTTGAAAGAACCCCCCCCCCCCACCTCTCTAGATACCCCCCCCCCCCTTGCAATCGCTGAAAAGAAACAATTTTCCAAAAGCCACAAAATCATCCAATAGGACGTAAAATGCAGCTGCTTGGCATGCAGACGGCCCCATTACACGAGAATCGCACACAATGCGTCGGTGTACAAGCTGAGCCCCCGACTAAGCCGTCTGCCGCTTTTATCACTATAATTGCCTTTTTTTACATTGTCAGCTCTATAATTGCCCCTAATATTTCCGTAAAATCCGACATATTCACGGAATTGTATGGGAGCTGCCATGGGATAGCCAGGAAATCAAAGCATGAAGAGGAGCCGCCACGTTTCAGGTAGTCGCTGATCATATCCACAATGAGATTTCTAGATTGTAAAGGAAAAAAAAGAAGAGATTTATTGAGCGGCACAAAGCACCAGGTGGAAAGGAAAACATGATTCCCATAGCTCGGGGGGGATGACTTTCACCGCTCCTTTGTAATTCACTCGTAACTTTCACCAATGATGGCCATTATCTCGTTAGGCAATTTAACAATAACCTGACAGAGATTCATTTACTAATGGCGGCCGAGGAATAAACATCAGCAAATAAATAAATATCGCTTTATATCAATGAAGAAAAGACTGCCATGGCACGCCGAACGGGGAGACTGCAGAGAGAACAAATGTAAAAAGATTCACCGAAAATCACAAATATAAATTCATCGCTTCTTCCTAGATTGTAAGCTCTATGGGTCAGGGTCCTTCTCCTGTGTCACTGTCTGTATCTGGCTGTCATTTGCTACCCCTATTTAATGTACAGCGCTACATAATATGTTGGTGCTATATAAATCCTAATTATAATAATAATGAGTGAAACTCCATTTCCCGACACCCCCTCCCCCTAAAGATCTGTGTACATAGGGCCCCTCAACCAGCCTGTGTGTCATGGATCATTCACCCATCATTGGCCTATATATTCATCACCTATTCACAGCCAGGTGACTGGGAAAACATTAAATCCTCATTACATGAAAGTGATTTATTTTACACAATTTCCATTTTCTTTTATTTATCACAAATATCTGTAATTGTGTGATGTGACAAAGTAAGTACACCCCTTCCCGTGCCCCCAAAGTGTGCGACGCCGACCCCTCCCCCATGCAAAATATTTGTGGGATTCCTTCCATAAACTCCACAACATTTCAATGGAATTGGGGTTGGAGCTTGGCCACTTCTCCGTTTCATATTTTGAAGCTATTTCGGGGCCTCAGACAGAATCAATTCCAACATTTGGCCTGATGGCCTCACATTGTCACCAAAATATGGCTGAAAGATACAAAAAACCTTCACACCATGACACTTCCACCACCATGCTTCACAGTTGGTATTCTCCTCCTGAAATGCCGTCCTCAGCTTTTTCCTAACATGCCCCTTGTTACGGTGCCCATACATCTGTCATTGATCCATCAGTACAGAGCCCATGGTGCCAGCAGGCCGAGGCTTTGTCTATATGTAGCATTGCAGACCGTGGCGTTGTTCTTGGGGGGTGCCGATATTTTTCAGTGAATCATTTTCCGATTGTGGAGGAGGTGTGAATGTTGTAACCAATATCTGCAGATCCTGCCATTCTGGGGTTCCTGGAGATTTTCTCTCAGCATCAGTCAGCTCTTAGGGTGAATTTGCTGGGCCGGCCAATCCTGGGCAGATTATGAGTCATGTGACATAGGTAGATTGATCTCCTTGCAGCGGAGTTCTTCTTTTTAAATCACATTTCAGATTTATAGATGGACCGTCTATATGGGGTCCTTAGAGAGATGGGGCCCCCACATATCAGAGGTAGGTACCCCCAGCTTCTCCATAGGGGCCTCCTAATCTGGTCACATGACTCCAATCTCATGGACAAAGGTTGGGGGGTAGTTTTACATTTGGCCAATCTGTGTTTTATGAGAATGAATCCAGAGCCTCAGATATTCATCTCCTCGTCTGGGTGAATAAAGAAGTTCATGGGGTTCACTTACTGTTTCACACGGCACAGGGAAGCTGATCAGTACACGGCGGGGTGGATGAATCACTGCTGAGAATTACAAATCACACAACAAAGTCCGGAGTAACCCGAGCTGTGTGAATAATCCTTACTTTGTGTGAATCTCCTGCAGGGTTATTATTAACCAATCATTACCAAAGCCGCCGAGACAATTAAACAAAACGCCGGCATTGTATTCGGATCATTTGGTTCCGGTGCTGCGGTTCCGGTGCTTTTAGGTAAACGGCAGATGGGGAGCTGGAGGAGATGAATGATACTTTCATTACAAAACAAACACAGCGCTGGTGGTTGGGGTGAGAAGTTACCTCCATGGTGAGTAAAGACTTACAGATAATAGAATGTGTATGGAAGCAGAGGTCTCCCTGCAGAGATATAAAGCAAACCGAGTCAGAGCCCTGTTACCTGCGGGGGGTTGGACCTTTGCATAGAGCCCGCTGCTTCCACACACAGAGGGAGTCCATATCCTCAGCATTCTGGCAGGGCCGGCTCCTCGGGCTGACATTGAACGCTTTTCTCCATGATGCTCCTGCAATCTATTCAGACGATTATAAAAAAAAAAAAGGCAGAAAAAGCTGGGCAGAGAGGTCGGGGTAGAAATCCATTAATGGCAATTTATCATTTTCTGCCCCCTCAGGAGGAGAGAAAACATTCTGAAGTGTAAAATGAAAGGTTAAAAAGACACAAAAATAGAAACAAACACAAAACGAGCGGAGCGGGAGGAGGGGGGCTGAGAGGTAAATGGGGGGGCTGACAGGGAGATGGGGGGCAGCTGATGGGGGAGGGGCTCTTTTCAGCCTCATTCAGCCCAGCAAAGAGCAATCGGAATGTCGGAAGATTCGCACTTAGAAGCCTCTTCACAGATCCTCAGCTCGTTCGTCGTGATATCGGGATTTGGTTCGCGGTGTCACTCAAAGATTTATTTATTTCCTCTCAGCAAACACAAGACATCAAATCTTCCTCCCGCACTGCTGGCGCCGCCCTGCTGGAGGAGGTTGTAACTGTTACATTCAGAACCTCTGTCTGATTATATTCTTCATCTGTCTGATCCTCGGGGGAGGGGTTTAGGTGCTGCACCCGGTCTGATGAAGAATTGTAACAGAATGAGGAGTAATCATTGTACACCGCATGGGGCAGAAAAATCTCTCCCCTCCTCAGCACTCACACCAGTAATGGGGACCTCAAAGGAAGGATCATTATGGAGGAGGGCAGAATCAAATAAAGACCCCACCTGGCTTAAGCACCCCCACCACAAAATGAAGATCTCACTCCTAAAGAGCAGACATTGCCAGCCTAGAAAAAGCCAACCTTCCAATCCCATGAGGAGCTGACTCCGCCCACATGTTTAGCCCCACCCCTGAGTAGCCCCGTACAATGTACGTATTGTATTCTCTATTTGCTGCAGCTGCCCCGCTGTATGATGACCTGGGGACTTCTGGCACCACAATTTCTGCAATACTAAAAGAAAAAAAAGGAAGCAGCGAGCAGGCGTGTGAACCCTGCAAGGGCCTCAGATGACGATTTCTGGCTGTGCCCGACCTATCCACCATACCAGCCAATACCCACCGACATGCCATCTGCCATGGCAGCAGTGCAGCGTTGGACTCTACTGTGGTACCTGCAATGCAGAGCTGCTGCAGACCACATGACTTAGATATAAATCACATGACCCCATACCTATCAGAGTCTCCTTGTTACCATAGTCATGTGATGCTCCCAATGCCCCATCTGTAGTATTTGCCCCCCCCCCCAATACGCTCCTCTAAGTGAATTTGCAATATAATTATTTCCTGTCGCAGCCATCACAATTGTTGTATTTTCAGTTGTTAAATCGCAGCACCACCCCAGCAACAAATTTTCTGTTTTCTAATTAGCGTTCCCCCGGCGCTCACACGGGGCCCTGTAGTGTGGCCCCTGCTGAATCTCAGGCTCTGTCCGGCTCTGACACGTTGGCCCCAGCTGCCTCAGCTGTATACAACCTGCTTGACAATTCAAAGGCATTATTTGCAGCACTTTGTACTGCGCCACAGGACACAACGGTGCTATATAAATCTTTAATAATAATAAGCGGTGGGAACCAACACAAACCCCGCGCAGGCTCTAGAAGAGCCGCCACTCACTTTTACTGAATTCCTCCAGCTTCCTGACCGCCTCATCGCGCTCCTGCTTAACCTTGTCGTACTGCAAAGACACAAAAACAACAAACTGAGAGGCTGACTCTGCGTACAGAACGCCGCAACACAACGGACAGTACAACAATACAACACAAACAGGGTATACCGAGTACAACGTAACGACACAACACAAACAGGGCATACGGGGTACAAGGACACAACAACACAACACAAACAGGGTATACAACAACACAACATCAAAATACAATACAACACAAACAGGGTATACAGAGTACAACGTAACGACACAACACAAACAGGGTAGTATACAGAGTACAACGACACAACGGAGTACAACAATACAACACAAACAGGGTATACGGAGTACAACGTAACGACACAACACAAACAGGGTATACGGAGTACAACGACAACACCCCAATACAAACACAAACAGGGCATAGCGAGTACAACGACACAACACCACAATACAACACAAACAGGGCATACCAAGTACAATGACACAACACAATACAACACAAACAGGGTATACAGAGTACAACGACACAACACAAACAGGGTATACGGAGTACAACGACAACACCCCAATACAAACACAAACAGGGCATAGCGAGTACAACGACACAACACAATACAACACAAATAGGGTATACAGTGCTGAGTAAAACGACAGGGTGGCAAAAACACAATACAACACTACAATACAAATAGGGTATACAATGCCGAGTACAATGACACAACACACACATAGAGAATATACAGTGCTGAGTACAACACAGGTGGCCGGGTGAGGGATAAATGTTGTGCAGGGGAGATATCTATGGGAATGACACACACAGCACACAAGTCACATGACACAACTAGGTTGCCCCCATGGAGGTCTCTGTAGCTCTAAGTGGACATGGAATTAGAATTTGGAGACATTATAACCACCAATCTGCTGACAACAATAACACCAAAGAGGGCAGTAAGGGGAGGCATTTCATTAGAAACAAATTACCCCTCTCCTGCTAATGACACCGAGCAGTCTCTATTAATGAGGCCAGGAAATGCAGAGAGAGGAGCAGGGGCAGAATTATCCCAATATAAACATTTTCACCGTCATCCTCCACTGAGACAAAAGAATCCGAGACCATCTGGTCAATGTAAGAGATAAATAAAGTAATTCTAGCAAACACTCATTTCCTGCAGGTAGAGCCCCCCCATACCGGAGTGTTTAAGGTCCTTCACTGATAACTCCGAACTCTGCAATTTCATCTCCAAATCTCTCTTCTCCTCCTCCAAAATCTCCAACTGCTTCTTCAGACTTTGAATTTCCTTGCGAAGCCGATCCTCTGCCAGCTGATCCTCCAACTCCTTCACCTAAAGAGAACCAAGAGGGTCATACACAATGTCTGTCATTTCCAACCCCTATTTATTGTACAGCTCTTCCTTTCTGTCCATACCAGACCCAATGCAATCCTTCAACAATGGGGCCCCGGAGTTAGGTGACAGAGCCCCACTTCCCATCCCCCTAACATCCTTCATTCATCAGAGATTGAGTAATATTAAATAAATGAAATTCTGAAAACAATGCAATGTGGAAATGTCCAAGGAAAAAGGGGAATTGGGGGTTATTCTTCACTAATAAAGGTGCATGGCAGTGAAGAGGTTAATCAGAATCAGCCCCAGCATTGTGGAGCATCTTCCTGTATCTGGAGGACCCCTTTATATGAAGAACAGAGGATGCAGATCTTTGGAGCATCAGCTGGGATCCTGCAGGGTAGAGATGAGAATAACCTCAGGGGCCATTGTACTATTAGGGTAACATGCACATTTGCCCCAGGTTCACATGGACAGGAATTCCCCCGGGCATTATATATATTGTGGGGGTTGGCTCAGCATTGGGGTGCAGTTGGTTTTCCTGCACATACAGCCTGATCCCCCCTCCACACTGGCTTCAGGGTGCAACATTGGGGCCCTCATGCAGGGTGAGACTTTTTTACTGATTAGCCCCTTCAGGTACCCCTTATAGCCCCCACACTCTCAGAGACGCGGGGTAAACTGCTGAAATCTGCTCCACCAAAGCACAGACATCCCAACCTGCTGCCAATGTTCTGCCTGTCACCACCTGGATTTACTAAATATGGGGCAACCTGCCAGGTAAATACTGCCGGGGGGGGATTAGGTTTCAGCTGACAAGAAGTCATTTAACCAGAACTGATTCAAAGTAAATCCCCTACACCCCTTCAGCAAGGAAAACAATGAAGATTGCTGAACATTGGGAACCGTCCATTATTAGCACCCCAGTGACTGATCATCTATTCAATGATTGTGATCAGAGGTCACACATAATAATATAACTCTATGTGTAATGGTGAATGTGGGAGAACCCCGGGTATTGGGAGTAAACAGATGTGAAGCCCTAAGAAAACCATTTATCAGTGAGGGCAATCGGGGAAGAGGCTTCAATGTGCAGCATAAAGATTGAATTCTGGAGCAATGGGAAAATGTCAGTGGTCTAATGTAGTATGTGGGAGGGCTGCGTGTAGTATGTGGGAGGATCTCAGATTTTGTAGGAAATGTCACCGTATGATGTCACCGTATGATGTCACCGTATGATGTCGCCCAGCCAATCAAATTATCTGAATGGCGCCACCTGGAGGAGAATGAGGGAGATGCTTGCAATAGACCTGGGACAGCTGGGAATATTTTATTACAGAAGGGAACTCGCCTGGTCACAAGTTTTTAGTTTTGGGTTTTTTTCCACTTTAAATATTCAAGTAAAGCCGAATTATCAGTCAGTGTGCAGAATACACATGGTGGGCTTCAGAAATATATCCAATAATATGTGACATCATTCACCCATAAAACTACACATTACTCCCACATACCATGGTGCCGGTATATTGGGGTCAGACATTCTTTGATTTGTCATTGTTCTGTCTTAGGCCCTCCATGTACTGCATTGGCCGCGTCCAGTGTGGTGGTTACTCAGCGGTGAATCATTCACCTATACACATGCCCTCCTCTTTAGACACTTCAGGGATAGCACACAAGGCTCTCATTTAGGATGTGGCCCCCGCAGGGTCAGGGGACCGCCTGTTCATCTGCCAGTGGCTTTTGTGTCCGCTGCTGTTAATTGGTGCTAATCCCCTCCTGAGTTCTGCCACCCTGACCCGGCACCCTATAGGAACCTTCGCTGGAAGAGGCGGCCCATTCATCGGCCCCTGAAAGCCGCCCTCACCATTCCGACACTTTTCAGTTGAGGAATGAGCAGAGTGCTGGGGGGGGATGGGGGGGGTGGGGGGGCTTCCCCATTCTGCAGACCCGGTCGCATTCATAGCCAACAAAGACCCCAAAATACACAATGACAGCCAATCAGAGCCCGGACGCAGCACTCCAGAAGTGGAAGGGGCCCCAAATACTCAAATCCCCAGCGATGTCTACAGCAGAGAGAGATTGTCCTGAGATCCGTGCAATCAGTGTGTGGGCTGCCTCACCCCGGGGCAATATTAGGGAAAGACCCCGGACCAGCCAGGACAACACCATGGTGACCCCAACAGTGATTTCACATCTGCAACTGCAGTGGCCGTGTGGTAGGGAAATAACTAATGCCTTCCCGCCCCGGGGTCACCATCACTTACCCCACCTATTTCCAATGGGGAGGTGCTGGGGGTACTAATCCAGGAAAATGGGGAGTCAGGCGACATTACGTCCATTTTTATCCAAATTTCTT
>NC_092867.1:566208-572285 GCF_032062135.1 Pyxicephalus adspersus | reverse complement strand
CAATTCTCAATGCAGCCGATGTGTTGTCACCTCTGCATGAGGATCCTGAACTGGAAGGCGGCCACACGTTGTCACCCGGCGCTCTCCACACCTGGATGGGGATTGGATGAAAGGTGGAAATCTGTTGGTGTATGTATCAGTGACATCCCCTGCAGGGCCGCCCACAGCCCCGCCCCCGCAGAGCCCCACAGTGTAATATTAGTCTGATGAGTACACACGACATACAAAGGCCAGCTGTGTCACGGGGTAGGGGGGAGGGGAGGAACACCCGAATGTAAGGAAGATAATGACCGGACCTCCAAGCTAGGGAGAGGGAAATGGCCACAACCTGCAGCAACCCTAAATCCGGCCCTGACTCCTGTCAGTATGAATAGACCCTGAGGGTGGGAGGATTCATACACCGGAACCTAGACCCTAAGGGCCCTGAAATGCCCTAGGAGTAGTGGCAGAGACCCAGATGAAGGAACCAGCGTCTCCCTGAGGCCTAGTAACAACGAGCAAAGGGTAACAACAAAATACAGAGAGAAGTAAACTTATCTTCAATAGAAAATGGAGGAGCAGGAACTCAGGAGAGGGCCACACACCACCTCCAAGCAGGGAATATCAGCCGCATGGCCTGAAGTGTAACTCCGGGGTAAATAGAGGAATAGTAACAGTACACAGTTTTGTGTTTTCCCCAGAGACGATGGAAAAGTTCTCAAACCAATAAATGTGACGACTCACACATCGGAATAAATGACAAACTATGGAGGGCTCCTTCTGCCCTAATACTCCATGAATCCGTGTCTTGGCTCCGCCCCTCCAAATATTTTTTTAAAGGAAATAATATTTTGTGTGATATTTTATTGCACCAGATGTGAAGATTTCCTGTAATCAAAAAGTGATGTCTGACTGCAGCGGTGTCAGAAAATTCTAGATTTCCCCTCACCCTTTGGATCCGGGGTCAGCAAACTCTAAAGGCCTAGCCGGTAGTTTGTTCCAGTTTAACGTGTTAGGTTTGTTCCGGCTTAACGGGGCGTTAGGAACTACTGGAGCTCCGGTGCCGCCCACTTGCAGTTGCTCGGCCATTTACCGCGGCCGGCGTTGATACTTCCAATGCATACGGAGGAGAGGGATTTCACTCCAGGGGGCGTTCCCTGGTGGTGGGAGGGGCCATTAGGGCGGGCAGGCCATAAAACTAGTGGCCATAAAACTTTGCCGACCCCTGCTTTAGATCATGTGACATTATCCCACCTATCCCAGCTGATTTATTTTTCCACAGCCAATAGAAGCCAGGAATTCCAAACCATAAATAAACCTTTTTCTGCCCCTGCAGAGCTTTGTGTCACATAATTTATTTCCCCTAAATGAGCTGTGAACCCCAACTGGATGATGTGTATAATGTTCTGAGTATTATTAGGAATTGTCAATTTTTAAATCTTATTCTAGTTTTTCATCCTTTATCTTTATTTCTGCAGATCTGCACTAGTGGAGCATGCATGTGGAATGTGTGTAGAAATGGTCACGTAGTAGTCATCATTAATAATACCCAGCACCACACAATACAAAAATGACCCCAGGGCCCATCTGAGGGGCCACAGGTCACCAGCAGACACAGAAATGAAGAGACACGAGTCAGCATTGGGCGCACATCGCCTCATTTCCATTTAATTGCGGATTCAGACAGCCAGAAACACATGAAATCTTCCCACATATCAAATAATAATAATTTGGTGTTTAAATAGAATGTGAAAATACAATAATTTGTAATATATAGATTTCCTTTCATATACAGAGGTGTCACTCGCACAACATGAACACAAAACAAACCTTCAACATCCAGAACAAAAAAAAAAGAAACATTTGGCGGTCAGTTTCAGGCGGTGACATTTCCCACGATCCCGCCATTTCCCTTCACTTAAATAGTTTACAATAAAAATATTAGAATAAGATTATGGCGCCGTACAGGGCCGCCCCTCGGCTGAGCGGAGGTGTGCGGCTTCTCTGGTCCTCGGGGGCCGGCACCAGGTCAGCTGATCAGAGTACATCGTAAGGCGCCCCGGGACACATTCAAGTACTAAGTGACAATTGCTGGTGTAACGTCAGTAAACGGACTCCTCCGCTATTGGACAGCGTAATCGCCCTTAAGACTCTCCCCCCAAGGTTCGCTTGTGTGCGATTGGCTCTTTGGTGGCACTGGGAGGAGTTAAGAATCATTTATGTCCATCGAGTCAACCAATCACATAATAGGAATGCAGCAAATTCTCCCCAGTTTGGTGTTGTTTGGAAAAAAGTATCAGCCAGAGGAAAGGGTTAAAGTCTGGTGATGGGGACACTGCGGGGGTCTAAGTGCACTGCCAATGCTGGGAAAGGGGCACTTAGGGGCATTTTTATAGACTGGGGTTCATCCCTCTGGCATGTTATCTGTACCTATCGAAACTGAGGGTCAAATATTTTGTGGGGTGATGACAGATAGAGATTGGATGTCCTGCACCAATCAATAATTACCCGGCATTCATACTCCAGTTACCCCATCATTGTCAGGGGTATTGGATGGGAATTCAGACCAGACATACCACATGAACCCAACTCTGACATCATATTCCCCCTTTGTGTCTTCCATGTGGTCCTTCCAGCCGGATCATGGGCTGAGCTCTGGGTTCAAGGTTTCCAGTTGATGGGGAATTTAGCTCCCAAGGGTGCGCAACTGGGGCACAGCCCCTCCCGACCTATTGGGGGACAGAAATAATTGGGGTATAAAGGTGCGGTGCCCAAAGTTTATACATCGGTGCAGATAGGTGGACAGTGTCGGGTTGGGTTAGACCCTTGTACCCTTTGGAGGGAAAAGGGTATTGGGGAAGTTCCCTGGATCTGATGTTGGGTTTTGGGTTTAGTGCCTGGAGGTTTTACCTTGGAAGTCCATTTTCAGGGATTTGTGGTGTTGAAGCCTCCATATTTGGGGGTCAGGGTTCTGCAGTTTGGGCAGTATTGGTATTTAGGGCAGGGTATTTGGAGGGTTGGGGGTTGCTGGTATTAAGGTAATATTTTTAGGGTTTAGGGTGATGGTATTATGGATGGGGGCACCCAGAGATTTTGGGGTCAGGGGCATTAGGGGCTTTTGGGGCCTGGTGGCATTAGGTTGTGGTAATTTGAGGTTTATGTTGATGGCCATATGGATTGAGTACCCAGAATGTTGGCGGTTGGTGGCACTAGGGGCAGAGTATTCTGAGATATTGGGGGACAGGGGCCTGCAGTTTGGGCATTAGTGGTATTTAGGGCAGAGTATTCTGAGATATGGGGGTTGCTGGTATTTAGGTAATATTTTATGAGGTTTAGGGAGATGGTATTAGGGATGGGGGCACCCAGAGATTTGGGGGTGGTCAGAATAATCCGAGGTTTCAGGATTGGTGGCATTAGGGATATTCTGAGAATTTGGGGTTCAGTGATGTCACATGCCAGACTCATTTCATCGGATGGTGTCGCCCCACATCAGGAATAGTCAGTCCAGGGATTTCTTCTCTAGAACCTCCTTGGAGGAATTTCTGGAGTAGGGCTCGAAGGCCGAGGAGCTGAGGTACCTGGCGGAGAGTTCCTGGAGGTTCCCTGCCATTGTCAGTGGGTTGGCGGATAGCCGGTTGGCCACAGTGCCCAGCAGAGATGGCACCGGCATGCTGAAGAGGCTGTGCCCCGAAGTGTGCAGTCCAGGTTGGTGAGGGGGGGCACTAGTGACTTCAGGAATAGATGGGGCCCCTGGTCCAGCATTGTTGGGGGCCCGCAGTGCTCCTGCAGCACAGGCTGGCAATAGTCCGGGTAAGCCAGGAGGGGACAGGAGGCGGCCTTGTTCCAGGAGCCGGAGGACGCTGCAGGTGGCTGCGGTTTCTGAGACAACGGAACGCAGCTCTGAGTCCTTCCCCTGGTCCTTCTTCTGCTTGGTCCTGCGGTTCTGGAACCAAACCTTTACCTGCCATGGCAGAGAGAGAACCATGAGAGCCAGATAAGGGGGAAAGAGGGGGGAAGGGGGTAAAATGGTAGGGGCAATAGGAGGGAGGGGATGGGGGTAAAGTGACGGGGGAGAGGTGGGAGAGAGAAAGAGGGTGAAGGTTAGGGATAAAGTAAAATAAACTAGGATAAACTAGGGAAGAAAAGAACAGAAGCATAAACAGAGAAGCATAAGTATGATTTATTATGGGACAGATTTGGTATTGCCCTAGATCCTCCTTCTGTGTAGATTATGGGATTCTCATTTGGGGCATTGTTATTCCCCCGATAATTGTGAGTGGAGGAATTGATTCTTTTATTCTCTCAATCCAGCCAGCATAATTGGCAGATAATCGATCGCACACCCGACAATCATTGCCTGATTTATAGCCCGACAATCATAGCCGGCCGATTCCAGGACCAGCCAAATATTCAGCCTAATCCGATGTATAGAATATAAATATTTGGGGAAATGCCCAGTCCGTGCCCCATATACACCCGATATATACCCGATATACACCCCATATATACCCGATATATACCCAATATGCACCCCATATATACCTGATATACACCCGATATATACCCCATAAATACCCGATATACACCCCATGTATACCCGATATATCCCCAGACATCGGAGCATTCATCGTCCGGCAATTATCATATTAGATTCCGGGGATAAATGTTTTTTGGGCCAAACCCGCCGATCATCCCCGTAACGGCCCCGAAATATAACAATTGTAACAAAATAACCGCCAGCCGATCACCGTTATTATTTCATTCGATACAGATATTGGAGAATTATCGAATGATAAACAATAGTTGTGATAAATTATCGGCGGTCATAACAAGAAACACGGGAAACATGTTAAACAATGAAATCCGAATTAACACAAAACAATGACACGATTATTATTGTCCCACCGATACTAATATGATCTGACCGATATTATTTATTTAGGATTATAGTGATTGTGACTCGGAATTTGTGAATAATATAATAGATTTATATAATCGGGGATCGGATGATTGTCATAGATCACAATTTGGGGGAAATACCAAATCGCGACAAATTCTGTACAATGCAGAGAACATAAAGATCGGCCAATCATTTCCTCCGATACAGAAATAACACAACGATAGGAAGAGATAATACAAGATACGAAATATTACAATAATATACGATTACTATACGAATATTATACAATTATAACGATTACTATACGATTATTATACAATAATATAGATTACTATACGATTATTTTACAATTATATAGATTACTATACGATTATTTTACAATAATATAGATTACTATACGATTATTATACAATATTATACGATTATTACACGATTCATTGCAATGTCATATAACAATATAATCTAGAAATGTCCTAAAAATGGAAAATATCTGATTGGGCTGTTTTGGGGTCTATGGGCCCCCAGGTGATACCCCAGAAAAGGATTGTATTAGGAGAGATTGTACAGATTGTGAAGTCTTTATACTGTGTATCAGGGTTGGAGGTTCTGATCGGTTCTGTATAATAAAGTGAAGGTTCGGGTAAATATGGGTGAATTCTTCTGTATGGTGTAATGGAGGTTCTGTTCGGTTCTGTATAGATTGTGTGTGGTGGGGTTCCGGATAATAAAAGCTGTACAGTGGCGGCTGCCATATAGTTTATGGTGGAGGTTCTGGTGAAATTGGATGAGTTCCCTGTATGGTGTAATGGAGGTTCTGTACAATGAATTGGAGGTTCTGTTCGGTTCTGTTCGGTTCTGTATGCATATATATATATATAAGGGTGAAGGTTCTGTAAAGATGGATGAATTCTAAGGGAAGGTATTGTACGGTTTTGTTGGTGTTCTGAATAATGGATTGGAGGTTCTGAATGATGGGGGTTTAGATGGAGGTTCTGTACAATAAATTGGAGGCACTGAGCGGTTCTGTATTGTAACAAAGTGGAAGTTCTGGTAAAATAAAGGCTGAGTATGGTGGAGGTTCTGTGAGTGTTCTGTATAATAGGGTGGAGGTTCTATACTATGAAATGGAGGCACTGAATGGTTCTGTGTAATAAAGTAGAGATTCTGGTACAATATAGGTTCGGTATGGCAGAGGTTC
>NC_092867.1:520810-565899 GCF_032062135.1 Pyxicephalus adspersus | reverse complement strand
AGTTCTGATCCCCCAGATGGGGCCCATACCTGGGTCTCAGACAGGTTGAGTTGCCGGGCCAGTTCGGTTCTCTCCCGGCCCACCACGTACTGGCACCTCTGGAACTCCATCTCCAGCCGGTACAGCTGCTCCGCGGTGAAGGAGGTTCGGGTCCGCTTGGGTCGGTCCAGGTCCAGTCCCTTGGGTAGGATGATCTCCCGGATGGAGCCCTTGGCATCTGAAGGGGCAGAAGAGGCAGAAAATCAGTGCCGGGAAATTACCCCACTCTGTGGGGGGGATCACAGGGGCCCCTGGACCCCACAACCTGGGGGCCCCAGCACTGAGCCCTGACATCGGATCATTTTAATTGTTTGTAGATAAATCTGATTTAAATTTTTTTTTAATTAAAGAAATAGAAAAAAGGAGAACAATGAAAGAGGAAAATAAATCGCGATATTCGGTATAAATAAATCGTTTATATGATATAATCGTACATAAAACATTCCATCTTCCCCAAATTATTCTTTCTAGATCTTCCCGATAATTTCCCACATTTTACAAACCGATTTTCACAAACAAAACAAAAAATCCTGAAAAAACATCAAAATAAAAAATAAAATTGTAATTGTATCATTTCTTTTCTTATTGTGATTTGTACAATTATTATCTGGATTTGTTTTTATTTATAGGAAGTGATTTATGTGCTGTAACATTTTCATCATTTCATTAGAATAGAAAATAAAAAGAACGAAATACATATAATAATACAATAACAATAAAATTGTAACGATTTCTATACAATCTGAGACTGTCGGGGCTCTGATCTGTGCCCGGGGGGAGGGGGGATAATATCGGGGTGCTCCGGTTATATTGGAATTATTGGAGGATTTTCGGTGCCTGGGTCGGGAGATTTCTCCTGCTGACATTAATGAAGGTAATGAAATTAAAGCTGCGATTATATCGGGATATAAGGGGAGAGGAGCGCTGGGGGCTAATGCGGAGATTCTGCCCCAGGAGAGCTTCGGAGGGGGGCAGAGGATGAATTTCTAAAGAGGGCGCAGAGGCTGGTATGGGGGGAATAAGCTTGGCATGTAGAGACTGATAACATTTGTAAAATTTGGGGGGAGAGAGGTTGGCATGGAGGGCTACTATGGGGGAGAGAGGTTGGTATGGAGGGCTACTATGGGGGAGAGAGGTTGGTATGGAGGGCTACTATAGGGGGAGAGAGGTTGGTATGGAGGGCTACTATAGGGGGAGAGAGGTTGGCATGAAGGGCTACTATAGGGGGAGAGAGGTTGTTATGGAGGGCTACTATGGGGGAGAGAGGTTGGTATGGAGGGCTACTATGGGCGAGAGAGGTTGGTATGGAGGGCTACTATAGGGGGAGATAGGTTGGTATGGTGGGCTACTCTGGGGGAGAGAGGTTGGTATGGTGGGTAGTAGGTTGGCATGTAGGGACTTGGTATAATTTGTATTGAGGGTTTTAGGAGGCTTCTACAGAAGGACAAAGGCTGGCATGGAAGGTACTAGGCAGAAAGTTAGGTATGTTGTGTAGGAGGATTGGCGACTTGTTGGTACAGAGGCAGGAGTGGGGCAATAGAGATCAGCCTGGGTGCATGGTCTGGCAGAATTTGAGGCTGATATTCCCCCATTCTAGATGAAGTATTTGGTTGATGATGGTGGGTATGGGGTTGGTGTTCAGGGACAGAGGCTGGCATATGAACATGTGGTGTGTATGGGGACACGGGATCTGGAATGTGATATCATGGCATGTAGACTGGGGAGCAGACGGTGGCAGCCTGGCACTGGGACCCACAGGCAGATATAGGGTGACTGGTACGGAGACAGAAGTTGGCACGTTACCTCGGACCAGAATCCTCCTGCAGTAGTCAGGGTCGGCTGCTCCAACGTTCTTGGACTTGGCGCAGGGGTCCGAGGCTCCGGGCGTTGGGTATGCGGCTTGCTGCTCTTTGAGGTAAGAGTCCCCGTGGCTACATTGGCTGTCCCTGGGGTCTTTGCCTTCCTTGTGCCCGGGTTTGGTGTTCCGGGGCTCTTCTGTGCCAGGGTTGCACCTAATGTCCATACTGCGCGTTTTCTCAAACATATATAGAGAGGAAAAGGGGTCCAAGGCTGGTACGGTGGGCACTGGGGTAACCCAATAATAATTAAAGGTCCCCAACTGGTGCTGCGGTATCTTGGTGCCGATTTGGACAATGGGTTCCCAACTGGAACCTTTGGGCACCTGGACGTATGGCAGTGATTTTGGGCACAAGGTCACCAGGTATTACCCCGGGGGTCTGCGTGTGCCGATCTGGGGTCTGCAGGGATTAAGCTCCTGAAGTGTACGCAGGCTCTTGTATGTGGTGCTGCCGGTGTCCAGTGATTGAGGAAAAGCAGTAAAAAGCTCTCATGCCTCCTTATTAGACGCACTCATCATACGCGGGGTCGCTAGATGCTGCCACTGATTACGGGTAATTTTCAAGCCTCCACTTTGAGGTTACCTCATGAATACACTAAATTGTTTGGCTAATATATTAGATCACAAATGGACGCTTCCTGAGCCTGTCCCCAATCAAGTCCAGCTTATCCAGAGGCGCACACACAAGTGATTGGTCTGCTGGAGTCAATCACCGTCTCCTGGAATGACACAAACAAACAACAACTTTCCTTTTGTGTGAGAAGATTCCCCGTAGATTGTCAGCCCCTGGGGACCCCGCGTTGCCCTTCAGGACTCCCCAATCATCTTCCAACAGTTTTCGCCAGCAGAATTCCCATCCTTGGCCCTCATGGACTGGGGAGAAAACTCTTCCTGGGGCTGCGAAGGGTCCTCACCCATCCAGCTGGGCTCCGAGGTGCCGGGGCCCCATTCACACCCCTCCAGTCTGGTGCAGAAAGTTGCCTATTATCCCAGCAGCGCAGCTCACACACAAGGCGCTCTAATCCAATAAAGCCATTGATTAGGCCACAATGCCTCATTTCAAACCACTGCCCCTGAGTCCTTGTCACCTTGCGGAAGGCCCCTCCTCGCAGACCTGCTCATTCATTGCTTTATGAGGAATGTGAGGGAGAAGAATGGCCCCGGAGTTGCTAATTATCTAATAGGAGCAGTATTAGTGCACAGCCCCGGGGAGGGTGTCTGCCGGGCCCTCCGGATGAAAGGCTACACACAGGTCTCCCCGTTCTGGGCGGATAGGGACAACAAATTCTCCCCATGGAAAGTCAACGCTGACTTCTTTCTTTGGGGGCCCTGCTTTAACCCTATGGGGGCCACGCTTCTGTCCCCAGGAAGTGGCAGAGGTTTTATTCCCGCCGACCCATTAATGAGTATAATAGATATTTGTTGGGTCCTCATCTGCAGCCCCAAATTTATTGTACAGCGCTACATAATATGCCGGCGCTTTATAAAAGATTTTTAGGTCTGAAATCATGGGGGAAATCTCCCCATTGTGGGAGGGGCAGAGACACAAAGTACTGGGGGAAATCTCCCCATTGTGGGAGGGGCAGAGATACAAAGTACTGGGGGGCTGTGTCATCCATTGAACAATCACCCCAATAATTCACCCCCTTATTAACCCTTGGTGAAATCTTTTTTCCCTTCATTCATTCTTCTCTATAATAAATCATTGCGTTGTAGCAGAATCACCATTGCAATGTATTTATATTCAGACATATGGAGAGTGAAATATGCCGTGAAGTTTCAATTAATTAAAAGTATAAAAATCATTAATTATTCCCATGGACTTTCATTCTTCATTCCCTCATTTCTGTATTTTCTGTTTCTACGGTTACTGTTGTGGTTTTTAATGATGAATTGAAGGTTTTATATTCATTAACGCGTCCCTGAACTCCTTTTTGAAGAATAAATGTGTTTTTGACCTCTTACACACATTGAGCTCTACTTATAAAACAGGGAATGTGACATTTCCATAAACATTCCCTGGTGGGAATTAATTAATGCCATTAAAACATATGAACCTGGACCATTCCCACGAGGGAACGTTTGAGTGAATGTCAGATTCCCTGTTTTATAAATAAAACCCTTTAGGTGTCAGATAACCTTGTCCCAGTACTGATGGGGGGAATGATACACAGACTATTTGTGGGTGAATTATTCATAAATGTCTATTGGATGTGAAATGTACCCCATTGTCCCCCAGTGAATATTGAGGCTGAATGTGTGCGGAGAGCCTTGTATTTGTTCCAGATCTCCAGTGGTGATTGGACACAATGTTGGTTGGGGTATCTGTCCCCCCACTAATGTATATAATGACCCTGGTGGGCAGGAGGGCCACTTACCTTGGACATAGAGATGTCAGCAGGTTCAATATTTATTTGCCTCTGAGGTCGGTGAATGTGATTGTTATATTGATGATCTGATCAGCCATCACTCCGGGGATTGGAGTGTACAAGGATCACCTTGATTTAGAAGAGTTGGCACTGTATGGCAAATATTGGGCAGGTCTGTGGTGCTTAGTATTTGGCCCCTCAGTATGTCCGGGGGAGGGGTGACCCATTGTGCTGAGTCTCATCAATCTGTCTTACAATGCTAATGGATCTCTGCAGCTCTGTTGGGTTCTCCTAGATTTATTGTTTGACCAATCAGCACCAATCAGGTGCAATCTTATTACAAAACTTCTCATTATTGCTCCCTGTACCACCACACAGGATCTGCAGGACATCCATGACATCAATGGTGACATCATCCGTGACATCATCCGTGACATCATCCATGACTTCATCTGTGACATCATCATCATCATCTGTGACATCATCCATGACATCATCCATGACATCATCGGTGACATCATCTGTGATGTCATCTACACTTCCCATCATTCCAGCATCCTCATCCAGCAACACAAATCTATACAACAAAACGGCCACCACTTGGAGGATGTTCCTTCAGCTGTTTTACATGCAAAATAACAAATCCCAAAATCTGGCATTACAAAACATTCACCCAACTTCTGAAATCTGGATAACTGATGGAATTACCCAAAAACTTCCCTAGTTTTACTCTGTTTCACCTCCTCTGGTTTATTGGTGAAATTCTTTGAGGCGCGGACGTCACCGATAAACAAAAGGGGAACTTACAGGAGGAAACCTTCTAAATGTCAGAACAGAAATCCCAAAGTAATGGAATCCCCGGGAAAAAGAAAACTCCAAATAGTGAGGAATCGTCATGTGACCAAATCGTAAGAAATTGGAAAAGAAATGGGAAAAGCCAAACGTCATCCAGAGAAGAAGAGAAGCAGTCAGTGATATGTGGAATAAAGGAATCACCAGATCAGGACAAGTGACCCCTCCGAATGATGATATCGGGACCCGGGGGGCATCATTCCCTCTACAGGACAGGGGTACATTGGAATTTGGGGTGTTTCATCCATGGAAAGGTGATGATGAAATCATTTCTCAGGATCATCACACAGCAAAGATCACTGAAACTTTCATGAATCTCTCGGATGAGATCACCGGATCTTCTGGGGATCCCTGCAGCCAATCTGTTACCCATAGAGGATGGGATCTGATGGATGATGAATATTGGGTGTAACCAGTGGGGGAATTCTGATGTGTGAGCAAACATTACATGACATCACCCATGGCACTTTATATTGGCAATCAGCGGATCAATATCTAAGAATAACTTTATTAGTAAAATAATCCAAAAACAAATTTCTCCTTCCATTCCGATAAATACTTCCACAAAGACATAAAAATCACTTCCAGGGTTATCCAACAATCACAGCAATGTCAGAGGAAAGATTTACAATGCGGAATGGTAATGGGTCCGTCAGGTTCACCCACTGGGGGAATAAAGATGGGGCTATAGAATCCATGGAGCTGATAATTATTATATACATGATCATAGCTGATCCAGAGGAAGGCAAACATCCTTTATAAAGCTCGGAAATGTTTTCATTTTGATTGCTAACAGCTCCGGAATTCCACTCGGAATCAGAGAAATTCTCCTGCGATTGGTCTGATTGGTTGCTGTAATCTGTTTCTGTGTGAATGTGTTGTGAATCTGAATTCTGCGCTGTTATTGAGCATTGGTTACAATTTCATCCAAAATTTGAGTTGAATAATTTTGGATAAAAGTCGGTGAATTTCACCATCACTAAGGATGGAGTTTATTGTCAGGTGAGTCTGACCTGCAGGTGACCTGCATCGAGCTGATTTGTGTTGGTTCCGTATTTCCATCGATTTGTATGAAGAAAACTGTGACTGAAATCACAACCCACCGACCCAAAGCCATGAGTCCACAGAGATTGTTTTCTGTACTTTCACATCTCGTTTGGTCCATTCTTAGGACCCATTCACACGTGGTGAATGTTGGTGAACTGTAGTGCCATTCTATATGAACAGAACCCCAATGCCCGCAGAATGCCCGGGCCCCTGAGTCTGCACAGGAAAAATACAGACGCAGTCAATTTATTTATTTAAATATTTGATTTGAGGATAATAAAACGATGAGAGTAAAACTGACAAAACACAAAAACCAAATGTACAGCGCTACGTCATATGTTGCCGCTATATAAATCCTGTATAATAATAATTATAATAATAATAATAAAAAATCAAATGAACAAAAACATTCACATCCATGGAATCAAAGCAGGAAAATGACTTATAGATAACAATACAGCTCAGTTATTGTAATGTTTGCCTTGTTGTGTTTCAACCCATTCATTCTGCTGCATTGCTGTGTGAATGGGCCCTTAGGTGGGGTGTGCACTGCTGCAATGGGGAGGGGCTCCTAAAATAACCAGTCAGGGGTCGAGCAGGGGGAGGGGCTCTTCATATAGCCAATCAGAGCTGATCCCCTCTGGGCGGAGGGAGCTGGATGGACCAATTGCAGACAATCTGGAATCCTGAAGTAAAAGTTTGGAGTCCTCACCTTTATCCACCTACAGACCCCCGACATATGAGATGCACCCCAAATCCCATCCAATTTATTGGGGTGGAAGCCCCGATCATCCTTTACTGCCATTGTCAATAAGATATAGAGCAGTGTTTATGGACCGGTATAACAAGGGGGCCCCTGGAATACCTTTCAGGTCTCCGGGGCCCCCTTTCTATAATTACTATACCCACAGATCACAGTATATCAGTGTGGGGGTCAGTGGGAAGAATTCCTCTTACATTGCTGGCCAGTGGGATGAATGTCACCCTTACAGATAGCCAATACCATTATTTATTTGCTCACCTGACATTGGGCCCCATTTTCACCTCAGCACAAAGACAAAGAGATGAATAACTCTGATCATTTCAAGGCACCCAGATCAGAATATTTGGGACCCCATGCAACTAAGAAAACCCCATCCATGGAAAATCCCTGGAACATCTGTTTGGTAAATGTTCTCCATACGTCCCCTGAAGTAGCCTATCGGCGAAACGCGTGGGGACACGAGCCGGTCTTTCCTTATTTCTTGAATAGGGATTATTATGTCTAAATAATTGTACAGATACATACAGAATACATTGGTTATATGTACCATATATTGTACAGATACACAAACTGGTATTTCCTATAGATAGCTTACAATATAACCTTTATTTGCTGCACCAACACCCCCAGCTATCTCTCTCTCCTATATACAAATTATTTCATTGGATTGCTGTGTTCTGCAGAGGATATGAAGGCCGGAATCTTCCCACCCGGGATCATTCTGCTTCCCTATCCCCCCTGGGATCCAAATCCTCCAATCAGGAATCATCCTGGACTATTGTGCTGGGAATGGTGGCATTCTATAATTCAACCAGAGGGGGCAGCAGAGTCCCCCAGTACACTGATGAGTCAGCATATCTGAGGCTGCACAGGCTCATGACCAAATGCTGCTCCTGATACTGCAAGGGCCCACACCGCCATTATGGCCTAGAGGGGCCCGCCCATAATTAGGAGTCCATAACCTAGGGGTCCCGGCCATAATTAGGGGTCCCGGTGTTAGGAATAACACGCGTGTTGATAAGAGAGCACACTGTGCAATCTGATTGTACAATCTCCTATAGAGAATTCTAGGACAGTTGTCACCTGGACCCCCCCGGTCGCCTGCTGGCCTCTTTATTGGGCTCTGCTCTCGGAGAAGGGTGACAGGTTCTCTTTAACATGTGTATTAGGTACAATGAGTGAGGAGGGAAATCATCTCCATCAAAGAGAACCTGTCCACAAACAGGACCCGGAGTGCCCCCCAATCCTGACTGCACCCCGAATATGTGCAGACACCCCAATGAGATCCATTGTATCATACAATCTCATCCCCCTGGCCACTTTATTAGGTACACCTGTCCACTGCTTCTTCATCCAAAAATCTCATCAGCCAATCACACGGCAGCAATGTAGACATAAAGTGAGCATCGGAATAGGAATGATTAATAAATAGGATTCATATAGCGCCAACATATTACGTAGCGCTGTACATTGATTGGGGGTATTTCAGAATCTGCTGGGATTTTCACCCACAACCATCCCAGGGAACATACCCGGTGAGGGGCATTTCTCTGGGTGAATATGCCTTGTTGAGGTCAGGGTGAATGACTGGATTGGTTCCATCGTCCACAAATGACATCATTATTTATTATCCCCGGGGGGTCGGAGGGGTCCGGGGACCCCTCTACAATCAACTGACTCCTCCTGCCAGGCATCAAGCATTTCACAGAAAATGCATCTGGGATAGGAGGGCCCCGGGGCCCCAGGTGTGACCTGAATAGAAAGAAATTCTGACACTGGGAAAGGAAATGTAATGAATAAAAAGAAATTCTGGAGGGGCAAAACATTCCCCCTGCCCCTCACCACCAGGGGCCCCCAAAACCCAGAATGATCAGAATGGAAGGATATGATAAATGAAATATAATATTTAGGAAACATTCACGCTGCTCTCTTACGGACAATCAGCACTTTGGTTTCATTAAATCCTTCTTTGTCCCTCTTGTATTCTGTGTGTAAGGGTGACAACATGGGGGAGGAGCAAAGCGTTGTCACTCTATATTAGGAAGTAATGGCAGGATCATCAGAGAATATCATGATCCCGCCTTGTATAACAATATTGATCAGGACACCATGAATATAATCCTCAATTCTCCACCTATAATTCTTTTATTCCAAACATCTGCACACACTGTGGGACATCTCATCATTTACCATATTGGGGGGCATAGATTGGGGACCCCGGATATCATTGTATGGTGTATGGAGAGGCCTCTGCTTTGTGTCAGTGCTGGGCCAGATGTTCCTTCATGTTATGCCATCCACCCTATGAGCATTACCTGCAGATGATAAGTTGTACTCCTGCGCCCTCATGTGGTCACCAGCAGGTATCACATGTAAGCAGCCACATCACATTGGACAGCGAATGAGGGGAAATCCTGCTGACTTCAGCCATCCAATCATGTGCAAGGAAAATCAAGTTTGTTTTATCTTCAATGTGATTGGATATCAAGTAAAAGAATCCACTGACCTCTTACAATGTGATTGGGTACATTCACCCTCTGCCATGTGTTTGTTGGGGGGCGCAGGCTCTGGAAGAGGTCACATGATCCCATTGGTGGATCCCCTCCCCCGGGGTGATTCCGGGATCTGACATATAATGGATCATAAGATAATCAGTGGCTCCTCTCCAGGCTGCCCCTCCCCCCTGGGGCCCCCATTATACACTCACATAAAGAGGACCTGTCACTGAATCCCGGCATGTCACACTCTGACAGTCTCATATTTCAGCCATCACACACGTCTGCTGCAGGCAGGAGGAAGCCTTTCCTCAGTCACCCCTCCCCCACCCTGTGTCAGATTCCGGGATTGGGTGTGAGGTGGTAACCTATGGCAACCATTCACACAGGAGCTCCCCCTCCGGTAATAGCCGGTAATGCAGCTGTCAGTGAGCTCCTCTGGGATTGGCTGGAGGAGGAGGAGGGGGGAGGGGCTCTCCTCAGTCCTCTCCGCTGCTCAGCATGTCCCGGAGGTGCCGGCGGAGGTTCTCCCGGTTCCTGTGGTCGGTGTTCCCTCACCTCAGCCTGGTCTCCTGCCTGCTGCTCTACAGCCTGGCCGGGGCCCCTCTCTTCCAATGGCTGGAGGGCTCCGCGGAGGCCGGCCAATCACAAGCCGAGGAGCTGCTGGGGAAGCTGTGGAACGTCTCCCGGTGTGTGCCCGGGGGGTCCCGCGAGGGTGAGGAACCACCTATGGGGGAGGGGAATTACCCGGGGCCCCTATTGTCCTATTAGGGGGGGGACAGCCAGGACGTGGGGGGCCCCATGTGGCCCTTGTATTGCCCACAGAACAAACCCCGGCTATCTCTTCCTAATAATGACTCCAACAACCGGCCCGGGGGGGGGGGCCCCATGGGGTGATTGTGTGATGGGGGGACCCCGGGGGTAATGGGAGGACCCTGTGGGGTGATGGGGGCCCCAAGGGGTGTCATGGCGGTTTGATAGAAGGATTGCTGAGCAACGCTGGCTGTATGCTGTGGGGAATCCTATACCATGGTGAGGTGTGGTCACCCATGGCAACTGAACCTTACCGGGGAATAAAGAGAGGAAAGATGATTTCTCATTGGTTGTTAGGGGAAACTGCAAATCGCTCCCCGCACAGCACCCCATGGGGGGGTTCATGGGGGGCAATTATTGGGGCCCCTTTTCTCCTCAGTGCTCAGGGACCTTGTCCTTGTACTGGCCGTAACCCATAGCAACCGGGACTCTGTGAAGGCGGGGCACCAGACACCGATAGATTCCAGCAGGGGGAGCCACCAGTCACATGGGGGGGGGGGAGTTATGTAAAATTATTATTGATGTGGGGGTTCTAACTTTATTTCCAGTGCCCATGGGGGGTAGGGAGAAGTGTTATGGGTGGGGGAGGGGGGTGTACAGGAGGGGTATACAAAGGGTATTTGGGGTAGTTTATCTTAGATTGTAAGCTCTTGGGGCAGGGTCCTCCCCTCCTCCTCCCGTGTCACTGTAATGTGCAACCCATATTCAATGTACAGCGCTGCGTAATATGTTGGCGCTATATAAATCCTGTTTAATAATAATAATATTTCATTTAAGGATGTGTTATACCCCCCCCAGTTCAGGGATTTATCGACCAATATGTTCACACAAGATTCATCCACTTACACCTAAGATTAATAGGTGCAGCTTGTGTGAATCTTAAATGCAAATTCTTATGAATGAATGTTTGTGTTTTGTATCCAATCATTGTATGAACATAAAACGAAGTTATGGGGGGAGGGGAGGGCCACACCCTGATAGAAGGATCCTCTAGGGCGGGGCCTCAGCTCGATCTGTTACTCTAAAAACACAAGGACCCCCCCTACTGGTGACCCCTCTAGTGATGGTGACCCCACAATTCTATCTATATAGAGGAATCAGGACCCCTGCTGGTGACCCCTGTAGTGATGGTGACCCCCTGTACTTTTGCCCCCTAGAATTGAAGACTTTGCACAGGGTGGGTCCTGGGGTGGGGTGCTGCCATTATAATGTGGATTGTTCCTGAATTCCTCTCCCATTATATCCCCTCGGGGTCACATGACACAGGAAGTGATGGGAATGTTCTCCCTTTTGTCTCCCTTCAGATGAGGACATTTTTCGGAATCTCTCCCTCCCTCTGATTGCTCCATATGTGAGGAGCGGGGGGGATTGGACCTTCCTGAGCTCCCTGTTCTTCTGCTGCACCGTCATCACCACAGTGGGTAAGTGACAGCTCACACGCTGCAATCATCGGTCAGTGACAAATCTTTGTAAATTGGGAAATTGATTATCCAATCTCAGCTTGTTCAGATTGCCAGATCTGGAAGAGTGGGGAGATCAGATTACACAGCCTGCAGATTGGCTCAGCCAAGTAAAGTATAACTCCGGCCCTGGCCGTGACATGCAAAGTGCCGAGGTCAGCAGGAAAAGCGGTGAGAGCTGCTGAAGGCCGGCATTCCCGGGAGAGCTCTTCTTAATGCAGGGTTGTACTTATGAAAGGGAAGCTAGTTTAAGTACCTAAATGTACCTTGTATGAGCTTCTATAATCCCCTGCACAGCAGACTGGGAGGGGGAGGGACAAAACTAGCAGCCAATCAGATGTGCAGCTTGTACTGACAATGAGCATGCTGTCAGGAGGGGAGATCAGAGTGAACAGATGGTAATTTATAATAGATTAATAAATAATATTAGAGATTATTGGGGAGTTTTCTTGTTCCCCATCTGTCCATGGCTTTGCCCCCACTGACACATTTCTCCTCTGCCCAGGTTACGGAAATCTAACCCCCATCACGGTCCCCGGAAGGGTGGCATGTATGATTTACGCCGCAGTCGGCATTCCTCTCATGCTGCTGGTGCTGGCGGATTTGGGTGGCATCCTGGCCGGCTTCCTTTCCAAGACGTTTGAATATTTCCTGGAGTCCTGGCACCGACGTGTCCAGCGCCAATCCAACACGCCCCCCAAGTTCGCCACCTTCCCGCGGGGCCCCCACAAGTCCAGCACCCAGTCCACCCTGGACAGCCGCCTGTCCGTCAGGGAGCCGCTGAACCTGACAGAGGTGCTGAAGAGCCAGGCCACGGTGAAACGGCGTTACATGCAAATGCGCAACATCGACATCTTCGAATTGATCGTCATGAAGGAGAATCGGAACGAGCTGCCCTATAAATGCCCCTTCAAGAAATGCCACTCCTGCCCCGACCTGGACATAAAGCCCACCTCCGACTCCGTCATCTTCAACTTCGACAATCTGGGGGAGGAGGTTGACCGCTTGGACGTTCCGGTTTTGCTCATCGTCCTCATTGTGGTGGCTTACATCATGCTGGGCGCCGTCATCCTCCCGCTGTGGGAAGATTGGGACACGCTGGAAGCTTTCTACTTCTGCTTCGTCACGCTCACCACCATCGGCTTCGGAGACGTCTTTCCCGCTCACCCCAATTACTTCCTGCTGCTGTCCCTGTACACCGTGGTCGGCATGGCCATCATCTGCATGGCCTTCAAACTGATGCAGAACCGCATGGTTGGCCTGTACAAGCAATGCATTATCTGCGTCAGTCGGGGAAACGTTCAGATGACCCCGGCAAAGAGCCAATCATAAAGGAGGAATCGGAGGAGGCGGGACCAGGATCTTCAGGGGAGGGCTACACAACACCGGCTGCCAAACCTGCCAATCAGAAGACTTTCCTTCTTTTAATTCAAGAGTGAAATCCCTGAGTCGGAGTCAGACTGACAGCCAATGAGAAGGAAGAACAAACACAAATGGTCGGTGAATCTGGCACTGGAAGGTGGTGAATCTGGCACCATAGCCAGACGGCATTAGATATGAAAGGAAGCCGGAAAGTGTCAGACATTTCTCTATTGTTCTCTTATCACTGGAATATTACCCAGCATGCACAGCTGTAAAAGGGAACTTCTGGGGCTCTGATATTGCCCATATAATGCCCCATGGGGGGTAAGAGGCAGAGTTTTGGGTCAGCATGAGCCTATCCACTGATTTGCACATATTCATTTTGTATATAATCGGGAATTCTATAGATAAATGGCCCTGCCATGGGTGTCCCCATTGTAAGATTTTCTCATTTCTGGCGATAATTCAAATCTTTGATTTCTCACTTATTGTTCCAGTGACCCCATGAAATAAAGTGGGGCAATTCTCCAATGCGGGGTCACAGACCCCAATAAAGACACGGCACAGGGTCTAACACTGTTATATCCTAATCTTGTGTTGTCTTTACATTCACTGAAGACGATGAATATTTTGGTCTTGCACGTTTTGCACTTTGACACGAGGGGTCTGCATGCTACAATTGTATAATATTTTACATTAAACTATATGCAACCCAGAGAGCCATTTCTTTGATTTGTATGTGGGGAGGAGATACGCAGGACTGGGACAATAAAGCAAACCTGTCACCTAAGGTGTGTTGAGGATCTCAGAGCCCCGAAAACCAGAGAACCAATACTGACAGCGTGTGTGGTGCCACCTGCTGGCCACCTTGGGCTCTACAAGGCAAGTGGGGATTATGTTACAGGTGCACTTTAATTGGGGTTATGGTTTGGGCTGTGCTTAAGGTTGGCCTAACCATACCTAACTGAATAAAGCTCAACCCTATGTACCCCACCTTGTAGTGCAGCGACTTAGCATTCATTCATAGATTCATCTTTCTCTGGACAGGAGGACAATAGGGCAGCCTATGAGGAGCTCCTGGTGCAATAGGGAAACCTATGAGGAGCTCCCGGTGTAATGAGGCAACCTATGAGGAGCTCCTGGTGTAATAGGGCAGCCTATGAGGAGCTCCTGGTGTAATAGGGCAGCCTATCTGATGGGTCCATTTATTATTAATATTAATAAACAGGATTTATATAGCGCCAACATATTACGCAGCGCTGTACATTAAATAGGGATTGTAAATGACAGACTAATACAGACAGTGATACAGGAGGAGAGGACCCTGCCCCGAAGAGCTTACAATCTAGTAGACCATTAAAGACATTCTAGTGACAAAAAAGTTTCACATATTTTCAAGAAATTCCTGTTCTCTCTTGTTGTTGAACCTTGAAGACAGGAAATGAAGAGAAATCTCTTCCATAGGACAAACACTAAAAATAAGAATTACAACAGGTACACTTCTCTACTACCAAAGCAATACCCCATCATACCCACCAGGTGGCGCCACCAGGCCACAGTATTCCATTTGCTGATCCTTAATGACTCATTGATGTATTTTATCTGTGACATAGAATAGATGTGGCTACAAATATTATTATTATTATTATTATTATTAATAACAAGATTTACATAGTGCCAACATATTCCATAGTGCTGTACATACAATGTGTTATACTGAGCTCTGTGTGCAGTGTAATATTCTGATTATTATATCTATCCTCTATATACAGAAATCATATTATACAATGCAGGGGACAGCTCGCTGGGGTAGAAATTTGCACATAAATCCGCAATATTACCCAAATGATATCCAGAATTACTGCAACAATATAAATAACTGCCCCAGCACAGGGTAACTGTACCACATCCGTAACTCATTAGAAGCCAGGGATCAGGATGACAATTCCAGAGCCAAGTCAGCAAAGCTTTCATCTATTTATCCTGTACGAGGGGTGCTGAGAAGTTCCTGGCTTTGCCCAGAAAGCAGAGAGTCGGAGTTATGAAATAACACATTTATTCCACATATCCCCCCGAGACTGATGCACATGGTACAGCGTAGTTGCAGCTTTTCTACACCGTTCATATAAAAGTCCTTTGGTTGGGCCACAAACCAGCTCGCAGCTTTGACGTCAGAAATGTCCTCAAAACGTGGCCCCTTCAGGTGTTTCTTCAAATTCGGGAACAGATAATAGTCCGATATTTGTACAGTTATATACTAAGATATTAGGCTGCATTATGACCCCATTCTCATTATTCTATTTCATCTGGAAGGGGGCAAAGCCAGGAACTTCTCAGCACCTCTCGTACTGTGCTAGGATAGAATGTGCAAATCCTGCGCCTGACACCATCACAAATCACGTGCACAACCCCTCCCTCCAGGGGATTTACACAGGTGCCTGTTCTCTCGGAGTCACCCCACAGGTCCCTGTTTTCTTGGAGTCCCCCCACAGGTCCCTGTTCTCTCAGAATCCTTCTAAAGGTCTTTGTATAGTCGTAGTCCCCCCACATGTCCCTGTTCTCTTGGAGTCCCCCCCATAGGTCTTTGTATAGTCAGAGTCCTCCATAGGTCTCTGTTCTCTCAGAGTCCCCCCATAGGTCTCTGTATAGTCAGAGTCCCCCCATAGGTCTCTGTTCCCTCAGAGTCCCCCCATAGGTCCCTGTTCTCTCTGAGTCTCTCCATAGGTCTCTGTATAGTCGGAGACCCTCCACAGGTCCCTGACATTGATGCCCCCCCCCATCTTTCAGTCATTTTCATCCTTTGTTTCCTTTCATGATCTACAATAACCCAACAATCATTATGAAGATGAAAGATTCACCCTTCAATCCTGACATCAAAGCCGGAGTGAGTCGGAGCAGCGCCGCAATTTACCCTCATTGGTATCATTATCATAAAGAGGAACTCCGCTGAGTGCCATTTGTATGCAGATAGAACAAAAAAATCCTCCAAGGCACCAAGGGGGGGGGGGGGGGGGGGGGGGGGGGGGGGGGTAAATGGTCCCATAATTGGGGGTGATGTACAGAGTTTAGGGACACATTATTGTATGGGCCCCAGTGTGGCCCCGGCGTCAGGCCGCGTGATGACGGATTTGCTCCAATTATCGTGTTCCAGCACTGATTGCAGCTCTTTGTCTGAAGCTAAAAATACTCCCAGAGGTCAGAGCCAGCAACGCATCATATGCCGGGGGACCTTTACATCACTGATATCTGAGGATGTGGGGCAATAATTGGGGCAATTATCATATATTGGGGTGTATGGGGGGATTGGGGGCTTCTGTCTCACATTGTGATAATTGCTCAGAAAACAATGAAATTTGTGCCTCAATAACCACAAAGACGGGAAATCCTGATGTGGGAGGGGGCTGGAAGCTCCACCCACTACGATCTGTCTGCAGAGAACTATAGGAGGGGGCGGAGACAGACCGGTCACCTTGCACAAGGGCAGACAGCAGCACTGACAGGTCTGTATTACAGGAAGTTCCTGCACAGGTCCAACACAGATCTGTTATTCTGACAATATTTGTGTATCCGGGAGCTTTCAGTGCAGCAGGAACGTTAATATAAAGCACAGGCCCAGTCCTCACATTAAGGATTAATAGAGAGGAGCCCACACCCAATCTCCATCACTATCTCTGACTGAACACTAGAGGGCAGCAGAGTGACTGCAATGTCATCTTCCTGCCTATAGGAAAACTCCCTGCATTGAGTGTGATGGGTGGATGGGGGGTCACCCCGGGGGGGGGGTCACCCCTGTAGTCTCAGCTCTGTACAGTACAATGAGGGGGCTACAAATGCAGACATTGTGAATGGAGCAGGAATTGTAGCCACAGTGATTATACATACGCAGATCTCTGCAGAGGAATTATGGAAAACACAGAGGAGTTGTTTAATAAGTGATATGTGTGGCCCCATCACACTGAAATGTCCAGCTGGGGCTCTCAGTGTTCTGATGATTTTATTTCTGGAAAATACATATAAAAAGTTCTATTATATATGCATTGACCATGGACCAATCAGGCGCTGTGTTTGGTGTTCTGAAGATCTGATCCTTTACTGTTATTGGCTGAGGATCACAGGAGCCAATGAACCTCACAACTGCCATCATCCAGCAGACAGGAGGAGGGAGACTGTCTGAGTTGCACAGGACAGCCAATCAGAGTCCAGCTCTCACCTCATTATTCATTACAGCCAATCGAATTACAAGAAACCACACCGGATGTGTAAAGGAGGCGCCAAAAAACAAAATTATATCCCAGAAATGTTATTAGGAATCCAAGCCGAGCCCAAATATTACCCAACAGCACTGCGGTATATGTCAGAGCTATATAAATGTATAATAATAGTGTGTGACTGTGGGGGGACATTAGAGTGTCAGCTCCTCTGTACAAATAGTGTGTGACTGTGGGGGGACATTAGAGTGTCAGCTCCTCTGTACAGAGACTGATGGGACTGGCTCAGTGTTCTCTGTACAGCAGGATGGTATATGTCAGAGCTATTATGATCGCTGCTTTTATCGCAGATGAGATCACTCAGGAGAGGAAAGTTACCAAATATCAAAAACAAACAAATCCCCCCCTCCCCTCCCCCATACAGGGTCTCTGCAGGAACTGGCTGAAAATTTCCTCTGCATCTGAGTGACAATTTCTGTATATTTTGTTGTCTCTGAGGGGTTAAATGAGTGAAGTGCGGAGTGACGTCAGGAAGGATCTGGGTGGGGGGGTCCAAGAGCTGCCCTCCCCCTCTCCACTCTCCCATCCTGCTACACTCACCTCCCATCTGCAGCCAACAGCTGGACAGGAGGGCACCAACTCCCAGCAAGATCAGGTAAGAGATCTCCTGGCACAGTCCCACCTCCTCATTCCTGTCCTAAATCCTTCTGCTTCATCCTCAGTCCCTGATCATCCGATCTTCATCTCTGATCTGCTCTGTGTCCTGGTACCCCAGCAGAGATCCCTCAAACCCTTCTTACCCCCACAGGAGATCCCTCCAGATCCCCAGCATCCCTTTCCTCATCCTCAGGTGAATTTCTGGCTCCCTTCTCCAGAGTTTGATGTGGAAATGTGAGGTTGGAGCCTGCAGCATCCTCAGGAAATCTCCAACCTGCCTTGTCCTATATTCCGAGTAACCTCATTTCCCGGCTCTGCCGATCTCATTGTGTATGACGGCCAATCGTCCCAACAGATCCCAGTGTGATCCCAGTGTGATCCCCGGCTCAGTCCCTGATGTCACCTGAAATCTCTGGACAGACTGGAAATTTCACTTCCAATTAAACCTTTTACTTTACATCTTAAAATCTGATTTTAGTCCAATATGGATATTTGGTGTCACCAGGAAATGCAAAATGCTAATTTTATTATTGGAGGCAAAAGAAAACTTTACAGCCCCCCCCCCCCCTTCCCTATTTTATTTGTTTCTTTGCTTGGACATTCTCTAATCTCTTTTTTCTTGTAGGTGTCACCCGGCTCCTCGCCATGTCGGTCACAGAATTCAGCCTCCTGCGATGGCTGCGTGAGCGGAGACAATCACGAAAATTAATCCTTCTTATCGTGTTCGTTGCCCTGCTGCTGGACAATATGCTGCTCACCGTAGTAGGTAGGTGCGGCTCCTTCTGTGGGCACATGTGTATATGCTTGTGTGCGTATGCTTGTTTGTGTATGCTTGTATGTGTATGCTTGTGTGCGTATGCTTGTGTGCGTATGCTTGTTTGTGTATGCTTATATGTGTGTATGCTTGTGTGCGCGTATGTGTTTCTATTATGTGCATGTGCTTGTATACATATGTGCGTTGCATAGTGTACATTTCAGTGATGCCTTGCCACACATGGTCAGATTTGATCTCACCACAATGACATCCGATCTGTCCGTCCCCTGCAATGCTCACACAATAGATCTACAGAAATCTGCCGTATGATGAAAGGGGGGTCATGGGGTAAATGGGGGGTGGGTGATGAGAGGGATGGGGGGGGAATAAAGGATTTGCTGCACCCACTGTGACTCCGGCATTTCCCTTCTTATACATCATAGGAGACCCCATGGTGACCACCATCAGCCATTGCCGTCCCACCACCTGAGGATTCTCCATCCTGATATTTACCAACAAATAATAACCCCCCCCCCCGCAGATATAAAATCCAGCGAAACACGGCAGATTCGTCACCATGACATGTCCCCAGCGCGGGCCATCTATAAATTGTGAGAATTCCTTGTTATCAAATTTCCGAACATCATCTGTGGACTACAAATCCCAGAAACTCCAGGAGACAAGCTGTGATTTCTTATAATAAGCAGAAGAACCCTAATAAACCGGGCTGGAACGTCAGATATATCCGCACATCCCATAATACTCCCAAATCATCAACACCTGAAATCAGCTCCCCATCATCATACAACCCTCATACAGAGTGCCTGTCCATCCTGTTTCTGGAATAGCAGAGGGGTCCCAGGTCCTGGCTGCTCCCATGAAGACCCCATTTGTGTAATAATCTGCATAAAGCTGGCCATACACATGAGGACATGGCAGGATGGTTCCCTCGCTCCATCCGGTCTTTAGAAATATGCTTTCCTGAATTGTAAAAAGATCAAAATTGACCCAAACGGCAAAAAAAAATTTGGCAAAACTTTGCTAGTTTTTCTTGTATTGATTTCATTTCCATTCAATGTTTTAATGACCGGTGATACCTTGCTTCATTTATGGAGAATTCTCGTGATCATCGATGCCAGTAAATTGCCCCATGTATGGCCGGTGAATTGAGTAGTTTGCTTGGTTCTCCATCCAGCAGTGAATCAGTTAAACCCCCCCCCCCCCCGGCGTTTATTTCCCAGCGGCGGTGAATGTCTCCCTTTTATCTCGGCGTCTCTCATCATCTTCATATTAAATTCGACACGATTTCCTGGCTGTGCCAACAAGTCTCAGTCAGCGCTATTGTGTGTCCGCTGTGTACACAGAGCGCATGGGGTCCGACCCCCCCGGGGACAATCCTAATTTAATCATTCGCAGACACCGCCGCCCCCCAACCACCGAAATCCATCCAATTTACTTCTAATAATAATATTACTCCTGATGAGTCTCATCGTGGTCACATTGTTACTTTTCTGCCGGTACAACTCTTCCAGAATTGTGGCATTTCCCCTTAACCCCCCATAACCCTAATGCTAACCCCTTTGACCTTAACCCTTTTATAAACCCAAACCCTAACATTAACCCTAACCCCTTCCCCTAACCCTATTATAAACCCTAGCATTAACCCTAACAAGCTAACCTTCAGCCTCTAAACCCTAATGCTATCCTAACCCCCCTCACCCTAACACTAAACCCCATTTCCTCTAACCCTAATATAAACCCAAACCCTAAAACTAACCCTAGCATTAACCCTAACCCCATAACCTTCAGACCCCTAAACCCTAATGATAACCCCAATCCCCTGACTATTACCCCCTGACACAACCATTATTGAAGACTTATATAAGTTATATATAAAATACATTACTAGATTGTAAGCTCTTCGGGGCGGGGTTCTCTCCTCCTGTATCACTGTCTGTATTAGTCGGTCATTTGCAATTTGATTTACTTATTGAGATAGATGAGATTCACCGGGTGATGGTTGTGATACATTAAATACTTTTTCATCAATATTTTCATCCTGCCCCTGTACAAAGCATTGGTCACACCACATCTGGAATATCCAGTCCAGGTTTGGGCGCCAGTTCACAAAAAGGACATTGTGGGATTGGAGAGAGTGCAGAGAAGGGCAACTAAACTAATAAAAGGAATGGAGGAGCTCCGCTATGAGGAGAGATTAGCTGAACTGAATCTATTCTCCCTTGAGAAGAGACGTATAATGGGGGATATGATCACCCTGTATAAATATATAAATGGTCCATATAGAGAACTCTCTTCCCCATTATTCCCTGTGAGATCATTACAAAGCACAAGGGGGCGCTCTTTACGTCTGGAGGAAAAGAAGTTTAAGCTCCGGATAAGGAAGGGATTCTTCACTGTAAGGACTGTGATAATGTGGAATCGGCTCCCTCAGGAAGGAGTTTCAGCAACTACTATAGATTGCTTTAAGAAAAAGGTGGATGATTTCTAGAAGCACAGAATATAACTGGGGATTAAGGATTTAAAGTAAAAATAACAGAGACTGCTGATCCAGGGAACATCTGATTGTCTCATGGAATCAGGAAGGAATTTTTTTGCCCCTGTTGAAGCAAATTGTACCCGGGGTTTTTTTTTTTGCCTTCCTCTGGACCAACTATGTCTTATAGGGTTTTATATCTGGGATATGTTTATTTCCCTGGAGGTTTAATTTCATAGACTTTTATGTATTATGTATTTTTTTAAACTGACTTACTATGTAACTATAAAATACTATTTTATTAAAATCACAACAATAAAAATCCTATTTATTAATAATTTAGCCAAAAATATTTAAACAATGTGTTTCGCTACATAAATGCTTCAAATTTACACCACGGTTGTTCTCTCAAATTGAACCCCAATAATAAATGAAGAGCGGTCACAGAACAGTCACCCTACTATGATCTTTGCTTATCAGTCCTCCATGCCCCCTGCTTCTATGCTCAATGAACCCAATCTGTCTATAACAATGGCTATACAGCTTACTAAAGCCGCCATCTCACAAACAAAGCCTGTATTGCCCTTACCACCTGGGTCTCCTCACCTTACTGGACTGTTTTGTACCTTATATTGGAAATGTTTAAATGTTTTTAGATAAATTAATATTAAATAGGAGTTTTGTTGTTGTGATTTTAATAAAATGTATTGTTATAAAAAGTATTTCATGGTAATTTTGCTGCCTAAAAAGTCCCACGTGTGGCCACATACAATTGTATTGAAGGATGTGGCAGAGGATATGATAGATTTATCAACTAGGAGGAACTGATACACCCAGTAATGGCTGTGATACACCTAGTCAAAGGTGTGATACAGAGTGATGGTTGTGATGCACCAAGTGATGGATGTGATACACTGAGTGATTGGTATGATACACTGAGTGATGGCCGAGATACACCAATTGATGGCTGAAATACACCGAGTGATGGTTGTGATACACTGAGTGATGGTTGTGATACACTGAGTGATGGCTGTAATACACAGAGTACGGTTGTGATACACAGAGTGATAGTTGTGATACACCGACTGATGACTGTGGTACACCGAGTGATGGTTGTGATACACGTAGTGATAGCTGTGATACATTGAGTGATGGTTGTGATACACTGACCGATAGCTGCAATTTAGTAAGTGATGGCTGTGATACACCGAGTAAAGGCTGTGATTTACCGACTTATGGCTGTGATACATCGAGTGATGTTTGTGATACAACAAGTGATGGCTATGATATGCTGAGTATGGTTGGGATTCACTGAGTGCTAGCTGTGATAAACCCAGTGATGGCTGTGATACACCGAGTGATGGTTGCGATACACCTAGTAATGGCTTTGATACAATAAGTGATGGTTGTAATAAACTGATCGATGGATGTGAAACACAGAATGATGAATGTGATACACTGAGAAATGGTTGTAATACAATGATTATTTGTTCTGCTACACCAAGTGATGGTTGAGATACACCCAGTGGTGGTTGTGATACACTGAGTGATGGATGTGATATACCGAGTGATGGTTGCGATACAGAAAATGATTGTTCTTATACACAGAGTGAGGATTGTGATACACTAAGTGATTGTTGTAATATGCTGAGTGATGGCTGTGATACACCAAGTGATGGCTGTGATACACCTAGTGATGGTTGTGATACACTGAGCATGGTTTTGATACACCGAGTGATGGCTGTGACATACCGAGTGATGTTTGTAATAAACCGAGTGATGGATGTGATACCTGAATGATGATTGTGATACACAGAGTTATGTCTTTGATACTCCGAGTGATGGTTGTGATACACCATGTGATGGTTGTGATACATTGATTAATTGTTGTGTTATAACATGTGATGGTTGCCATAAACCCAGTGATGGTTGCGATACACTGAGTTTTGGCTGTTATACACTGAGTGATTGATGTGATACATCGAGTAATGGATGTGATAACAGAATGATGAATGTGAAACACTGAGTAATGGTTGTGATACAATGAGTATTTGTTGTGCTACACCCAGTGATGGTTGCGATACACCTAGTGGTAGTTGTTAAAAACCGAGTGATGGATGTGATACACATAGTGATGGCTGTGATACACCAAGTGATGGTTGTGATACACAAAGTGATTGTTGTTATACACAGAGTGATGGTTGTGATACACTAAGTGATTGTTTAGATACACTGAGCGATTTATGTGATAAACCAAGTGATGGCTGTGATACACTGAGTGATAATGTTGATACACTGAGCATGGTTTTGATGCCTCACCAAGTGACGGCTGTGATAAACTGAGTCATAGCTGTGATATACATAGTGATGGCTGTGAAACACCGAGTGATGGTTATGATACACTGAGTTATGGTTGTGATACACAGAGTTATGGCTGTTATACACTGAGTGATGGTGTGATACACTGAGTGCTGACCGAGATACACCGAGTGATGTTTGCGATACACCCAGTGATGGCTGTGATACACTGAGTAATGGTTGTGATACACTGAGTGATGGATGTCATACACCGAGTGATGGATGTCATACAAAAAGTGATGGATATGATACACCTAGTGATGGCTGTGATTCACCGAGTGATGGTTGCAATACACAAAGCAATTGTTGTTATACACAGAGTGATGATTGTGATTCACTATGTGATTGTTGTGATATGCAGAGCGATTTATGTGATAAACCAAGTGATGGCTGTGATACACCTAGTGACAGTTGTGATACACTGAGTGATGGCTGTGATACACTGAGTTATAGTTTTGAGCATATTTTTGATTCACTGAGTTATGGCTGATATATAGCTGTGATATACAGAGTGATGGCTGTGAAACACGGAGTGATGGTTGTGATACATCAAGTGATGGTTCCAATACACAGAGTGATGGTTGCAATACACCGAGTGATCGTTGCAATACACCGAGTGATGGCTGTTATACACTGAGTAACGGTTGTGATAAATTGAGTGATGGCTGTGATGCACAGAGTGATGATTGCAATACACTGAGTTATGGTTGTGATACATTGAGGGATGGTTGTGATACACAGAGTGATGGTTGCGATACACCCAGTGATGGTTGAGATACACCAAATGATGGTTGCGATACACCCATTGGTGGTTGTGATACACCAACTGATGGATGTGATTCACCGAGTGACAGATGTGATACACATAGTGATGGTTGTGATACACAAAGTGATTGTTGTTATACAGAGAGTGATGGTTAAGATACACTAAGTGATTGCTGTAATATGCTGAGCGATAGGTTGATACACTGACCATGGTTTTAATGCACTGAGTGATGGCTGTGATATACTGAGACAAAGCTCTGATATACAGAGTGATGGCTGTGAAACACCGAGTGATGGCCATGATACGCCGAGTGATGGTTGTAATACACCCAGTGATGGCTGGGATACACCGAGTGATGGTTGAGATACACCCAGTGATGGTTGTGATACACCGAGTGATGTTAGCGATACACAGAGTAATAGTTGTGATATACCGAGTGATGGATGTGATACACCGAGTAATGACTGTGATACACGTAGTGATAGCTGTCATACATCGAGTGATGGCTGTGATACACGGAGTAATGGCTGTAATATACCGACTTATGGCCTTGATACATGGAGTGATAGTCATGATATGCTGAGTATGGTTGTTATATATTTGTACCTAAATACAGTTGTGATGCACCGAGTGATGTCTAGGATACACCATATATGGTTGTAATACATCGAGTGATGGTTGTGATAGACTGACTGACGGCTGGTGGTACAGCCGTGAGTAATAGCTGCGATACACTGAGTGATAGTTATGATACACTGGGCATGGTTTTGATACACCGAGTAATGGCTGTGACATACCGAGCGATGGCTGTGATAAACCCAGTAATGGATGTGATACACCTAATGATTGTTGTGATACACAGAGTTATGGCTGTAATACTCCGACTGATGGTTGTGATACACTGAGTCATGAATGTGATACACCAAGTGATGGATGTGATAGACCTAGTGATGGCTGTGATACACCAAGTGATGGTTTTGATACACAAAAAGATGGTTGTGATACACAGAGTTATGGCTGTTATACACTGAGTGATGACTGTGGTACACCGAGTGATATTTTCTATACACTGAGCATGGTTTTCATGCACCGAGTGATGGTTGTGATATACTGAGTCATAGCTCTGATATATAGAGAGTGATGGCTGTGAAACGCCGAGTGATGGTTGTGATACACTGAGGATGGTTTTGATACACCAAGTAATGGCTGCGACATACCGAGCGATGGCTGTGATAAATCCAGTAATGGATGTGATACACCTAATGATGGTTGTGATACACAGAGTTATGGCTGTAATACTCCGAGTGATGGTTGTGATACACTGAGTCATGGATGTGATACACCTAGTGATGGCTGTGATACACCTAGTGATGGCTGTGATAAACCAAGTGATGGTTTTGATACACAAAATGATGGTTGTGATACGCAGAGTGATGGTTGCGATACACTGAGTCGTGAGTGTGATACAATGAGTAATGGATGTGATACACATGATGATAGCTGTGATACACAGAGTTATGGCTGTTATACTCTGAGTGATGGTTGTGATACACCAAGTGATGGCTTTAATACATAGAGTATGGTTGTAATACACTGAGTGATGGCTGTGATACACGGAGTGATGGTTGTAATTCACTGAGTATGGTTCTGATACACCAAGTGATGATTATGACACACCGAATAATGTCTGTGATACACCAAGTAATGGTTGTGATACACCGAGTGATCGCTGTGATATACAGAATGATGGCTGTGATACACCCTGTGATGGTTGTGATACACCCTGTGATGGTTGTGATACACCAAGTGATGGCTGTGATACACTAAGTGATGGTTTTGATCCACCCAGTGATGGTCGTGAAAAAAGGACTGATGCTTGAGATATACTGATTGATGGATGTGATACAGTGAATAATGGTTGTGATACACAGAGTGATGGCTGTGAAACACCGAGTGATGGTTGTGATACACCCATTATGGTTGTGATATAAAGATTTATGGTTGTGATACACCAAGTGATGGCTGTGATACACGGAGTGATGGTTATGATATACCTAGTAAAGGTTGTGAGACACTGAGTGATGGATGTAATACACCAAGTGATATATGGTATCCCAAGTGATGGTTGTGACACACCGTGTGATTGCCAGGATACACTGAGTGATGGCTGCGATACACAGAGTCATGGCTGTGATATACCGAGTGGTAGTTATAATACACTGAGTGATGGTTGTAATACACCTTGTGATGGCTGTGATACACTGAGTGATGGTTGTGATACACTGAGCATGGTTTTGATATACCCAGTGATGGTTGTGATAAACTGAGCTATTGTTGAGATATACCGAGTGATTGATGTGATACAATGAGTGATGGCTGTGATACACCAAGTGAAGGCTGTGATACACCCAGTGATGGTTGTGATACACATACTGATGGTTGTGATACACTGAGTGATGGTTGTGATACACCTACTGATGGCGGTGATATACCAACTCATGGCTGTGATACACCGGGGGATGGTTGTGATACACATACTGATGGTTGTGATACACTGAGTGATGGTTGTGATACACCTACTGATAGCGGTGATATACCAACTCATGGCTGTGATACACCAGGTGATGGTTGTGTTACGCTGAGTGATGGTTGTGATACACCAAGTATGGTTGTGATATACCGATTGATGTCTGTGATACACTGAGTGACGGTTGTGATACACCTAGTGACGGTTGTGATACACCTAGTGACAGTTGTTATACACCGAGTGATGGCTGTGATACACCGAATGATGGCTGTGAAACACTGAGTGATGGTTGGGATAAACAGAGTGATGGTTGTAATACACCCTGTGATTTTTGTGATACACCCTGTGATGGATGACACACTCAGCATGGTTTTGATACACGGAGTGATGGCTGTGATAATCCGAGTGATGTTTGAGATATACTGAGTGATGGCTGTGATTCACCCAGTGATTGTTGTGATACAGCTAGTGACTATTGTGATACACTGAGTGATGGTTGTGATACACCTACTGATGGCTGTGATATACCGACTGATGGCTGTGATACACCGAGTGATGGTTGTGATACACCAAGTGATGGCTGTGTTAGGCCGAGTGATGGTTGTGATACACCAACTATGGTTGTGATATACTGATTGATGGCTGTGATCCACAGAGTGAGGTTTGTGATACACCCAGTGACGGTTGTTATACACCCACTGATGGATGAGATACACCGAGTGATGGATGTGATAAACCGAGTGATGGCTGTTAAACACCGAGTCATGGTTGTGACACACCGTGTGATTGCCGGGAAACACAGAGTGATGGACATACTACAGCGAGTAATGGCTGTGATACACCGAGTGATGGTTGTGATATACCGAGTGATGTCTAGGATACACTGAGTAAATTTGTGATACATCAAGTGATGGTTGTGATACACCGATTGATGGTTGTGACACAACATGTGATTGCTGGGATACACTGAATGATGGCTGTGATACACAGAGTGATGTTTGTGATACACTGAGTATGGTTGTGATACACCGAGTGATTGCCTTGATGCACGATGTTACATAAAATGTTACAACTAACTCTTTTAGATTATTAGTTAGTGCTGGGGGAAAAAAGAAAAGAGGGCACGATGGATGAATCTATGATGGATGAACACATGATGGATGAATATATAATGGATGAATACAAGGATGGTTATAGAGGGAAAGGATTGATATTAGATAGATGGAGGAAGGGAGGGATGATAGCTGGATGAAGAGATAAAATATTACTCTGCAGAAGCGGGTGTACTTTCTTTTCCCTGTGACTGTACTCAGTGCACCTCTCTGATATAGAATATTTCTGTTTACAGTTCCTATTATTCCCAGCTACTTGTACACTATGGGTCACGAATCAAACAGCAGCATCCCCCAGGAGGAGCCAAGTGGCCCCTCTGGACCCAGCAGCTTGCAGACCATCTTCTCCTACTATGACAACAGCACCCTTATCATTGCCAATGTCACTGCCAGCTCGCTGCACCAAAGCAAGGAAGTGACACCCATGCCATCCCTACCCAGTGTGGCACCAACATCTGACTGTCCTAAGGCCGACTCCAAATTACTCAACGAAAATGTCAAAGTGGGTTTATTGTTTGCATCGAAAGCCACCATTCAGCTGCTGACCAATCCTTTTATCGGACCTCTGACCAACAGGTATGAATGGAATATTAATATCTCCATACACCATTATCCTGGGGGACACTATATGGCAAAAAGTCTGGGGAAGACCCTTTTCTGTTCCCCCATGACTGTACCTCGGGGTACAAAGCCCCCTCCATATAGACATGGGGTCACCAGTTTGGTGTGGAGGAACTCAAGTGTTCTGCACAGAGTCCTGACCTCAACCCTACTGAACACCTATTTGGGTGAATTGGAATGGTGAATCCCCACCATGAGTACCTGACCTCACTAATGGGGGCAAATCTCCACAAACACAACCCATAATATGGACAAAACCATATTACAAGCCATGAAGGGAAGGTCAGTATTACTTGCCATGGCTTTGAAATGAGATGCCCGCCATGCTCAGGGTACACAAACATTTATCCATATAGCTTATCTGTCAGTGTGTGATTGGCCCCAGTTTATGGATCTGGGGGGTTTTACTAATTAGTGCAGAATTAGGGGGAAGGGGTTTAGAAGGAAAGTGATCAGATGATATACAGTTAAACGTGTAAATGATCCTCTAAACGATATCTCAAACTTTGGAGATTTATTTTTTCTTTATGAATACGTAGAGATGATGGAGACGGACAACTTGTTTTCCTGTGGCTGAGGGTCCATTATGCTTATCCCTGGCTTCAGCACTTCTATAATAATGAGAATCAATGGAGGCAACCCCAGCATGGTCATCCTTCAGCTGGTAAAGGATTGGGATGACAGCCCCAGAATCTGCAAAATAATAAGTTGGGATCGGCCATATATTCAGGATGTCCATATATTCATTGTCTATAGAGTGCAGTGACACTCTGATCTGTCTGGAAAAGTAGAACAGGAAATTGCTCCCACTGACCACTAACCTTGCAGCGTTTTATTTGCAGGATTGGTTACCAGATCCCCATGTTTGCCGGATTCTGCATTATGTTCCTCTCCACCATCAGTAAGTATTTCTCTGCCACCTCAATACAGAATGCCAAATCTGATAACAGTCACATGACCACGCCAAACAGATCCATTTATCCCACTGTACACCTGGATCCGCTGGATTATAGGCCAAAAAACATGCTAATATGAAGACATTTATCCCACTGTACACCCAGAGCCGCCGGCTTATAGACCAGATACATCCTAATATAGAGCCATTTATCCCACTGGTTCCTTGATATCACATGACTAATTTCTGGTTCCTGTTTCCGCAGTGTTCGCGTTCTCTGGGACGTATTCGTTACTTTTCATAGCAAGATCCCTACAAGGAGTTGGGTCATCATGCTCCTCTGTTGCAGGTTTGCCCCCCAGTTCTGTATTGCCCTGGTCTGTGTCACAATTTGCTTTCTTTCCATTAGCAGAGCAATGGGTACGAAGGACATAAACGTGAGATCTCATTGGCTGCTGTAATGCGGTTCTGCTCAATGTCCGCCCTTCAGTTTCCTTGAAGCAGCCGCATTGTGTGTGATTGCATGACATAAATCTGCCTCCATCTGTCTGGTTTGTGGGTCCTCCATATCAGAGAATTATTATTGTCGATCCAATCAGAATACAAAGCGATCATTGTAACCCCCGAGGTGACACAAGAATTCCCTTCTCGTTTCAGGGATGGGCATGCTGGCCAGCGTCTACACGGATGATGAGGAGCGGGGTAAGGCTATGGGCATTGCCCTGGGAGGACTGGCAATGGGGGTATTAGGTAAGTGTAATTATATCAGTGCAAGATTTGCAAATTCTAGCCCAAATCGTAGATTGTATCAGTGCAGCCGGCGTGTTCTCTGGTTACAGCTCTGTGAACTTACCCACTACTCTGTAGCATGAGAGGGAAGTTACACCGCACAGAATCATGTGACGAGGGGTACAAGGCCTTCCTAGGAGCACACAAAGCAATTTAAGGGGATTTCGTATATTCCAGCAAAGCTTCAATTCTCAGGAAAAGGAAGAAGGGAATGGGGAGGGGGTTCTCTATGAGTTTCGGGTTTCTCAGATATTGGATCGGGGGCCATATACTGGATATGTAATTTATCTGTGTCTTTAGTTGTTTGGCTGGAGTTCTGCTTTAGAAACCAATATGGTTCCTTGGTCAGTTGTATCAATGTGCAGGAATAACATTCACGCTCGGTCAGTCCAATCATCTGGAAGGTCCGAGAGAATATTTATCCGGTTAGGGTCCCAGCTGAGGTGTATGGGTGGATTTGGTATATAGACGATGGGTAACCCTCCATGATGAAGCCATCCAATGACATTCCAGGGATCAGCCGGAGTTATTCCCCCTCCTTACCCCCACTTGTGGCTGATTGGATTGGAATTCTCATGTCTGTGTAGGGCTCTTGTGATTTTCTCTCAGCAGCTGAGCCCGGACTTCATTATTGGGAATGTAATGTGGGGAATGACTGATGAATATAGATCTGGAAATATTCACCGTTTATTGGCTCCAATATCTCAGATTCCTCTCCGTCTGTTATCTGAATCCCCTGCATCTAGAAGTCTCCAGAATGATGACAGATTTACTAACATTGCCTCCAGGGAGCGTTCACCCATCCGGCCAATTATTGTCAGATCAATGAACGTTTACTTAGGTGCCACTCCACCACAGCCGCCATCTTCACCCCCCCAGTCCTCGGGGCGCAATCTATTAAATCGGATTTATTTGTAGCTGGTGAGGATTTTATTTCTGTGAAATGAGAGCACTGGGGATATCTATTAAGCATGGACACAGCATTTTCTGACCTGTGTGATCACCCATCATCAGCCAGGGGCCAAACTGAGACAGATGGGGGGGCATAGGTAGGTGGTTGGCAGACGCGATATTCATAGTGATATCACCTGGATGAGGTAGGTGGTTGGCAGACGTGACATTCATAGTGATATCACCTGGATGAGGTAGGTGGGCGTTTGGCAGACGCGACATTCATAGTGATATCACCTGGATGAGGTAGGTGGGCATAGGTAGGTGGTGGATTGGTTCCATTTCCCTTGGCCGTTTGGTATATTTGTGCCAACCCTCCAGCTGGGCTCCCTCTGCCCATCATCAGCTCTGCACTTACTATAGACACCAAAGTTGCTGTCATGTCTCCAACTCTTAGCAACACTTGGCCATTCACAAAACTACCCAGATGACATTTTATGAAAGCTCTGGTGTAGCAGCAGATCCAATGAGATAGGGTAGATCCAGATTTGCCCTATGGAGGGGCAATAAATTGCTCTATTTCATAGGAAAGACAGCTTGGGATTATTGTATGGCCGAGGTAAGCAGATCATTTCCTCCATACACCTGGGAGACAAAGTCTTGTGTCATGTTGTACTCAGATTCCTCTTCTGATTTCTATAATCTGAGGAGTAACAGAATATCAGAAATGGGAGCAGAGATGTTACATAACAGAAATGTTTCCGCATGAGAAGCTGCGTTATCTGCGGGAAGAGTCGAGAATGTTACAGATGAAGAGATTGTTGGACATATTGTCGATCCCACACATCGGTCTCATGGCCACCATTGAACTGGGGCTTCATCCAGTTCAGGTGAAGTGCAGCAGGTTGCGTCACCATGTGGACAATAATGATATCTCCAATGGAAGTCATTGGTTGGTGGATAGTTACAATATCTGCAGGTTTTGTAGTGGGAGGGAAGTGATTGGTTGGATTCAGCCTTTTGTTCTCCACAGATAAAAGCAGAAATGGAATTTTTTGGAGCCACATACAATTGTAAGATTGTAACATTTACTGTGATCTCCAGAACTACCAAACTGGGCTGAGAGGGTAACAAACCCAACCACTACCACCATGTCCTCCTCAGACCTTTGGGGCCAGTTTGTCCAGTATAGCCTGGAATTAGGTCTCCTGGTCAGTGAGCACGCATAGTGTAGGGGGGTCCAGTCCTTGTTCTCGGCACTGATGAAGGTTTTTCTGGCAGTGGGACCACCATTCGGAAGCATCTTCTATGAGTTTGTGGGGAAGACGGCGCCATTCCTGGTTCTGGCAGTTCTGGTTCTCCTTGATGGTGGTAAGTCCAATACTTAAATTGTACGAGGTGGTTTATTTTCATATATTTCAGCCATGTTGAATCTTTTACTCTGCAGCTCTTCAGCTCTTCATTCTACAACCCTCCAGAGCTCAGCCAGAGGTAGGTTCACCAACATTCACCCGAGCGGGGCCGCGTGTGATCAGAAGGTCTAATTTGTGACTTTGTTCTTCTTTCAGAGCCAGATTGGGACCTCTCTGGTTACCCTCCTGAGGGATCCATACATCCTGATTGCAGCAGGTACGTCTGTGCCGGGAGGGGTCTCTTTATGTCAAGCTGTAGATTTCTTATTTCCTCCATGTTTTTCTAGGCTCCATCTGCTTTGCCAACATGGCAATCGCTATGCTGGAACCAGCGCTGCCCATCTGGATGATGGAGACGATGTGCTCCCGGAAATGGCAGTTAGGTGAGAACTTTTACCCATCCCATAAAAAGAGCCAACATTGGATGGAGAGAAGGCTTTGTCTCTAATGATGAGGCTGGTTTATTGCTTTATTTAACATACGATGGTCTGTGAGTCATCATCTGAGCCCGAATCTGAGGCTGCATAAATCTGTTCTCCCTGAATCACAAGGGGCCATAAGGTCCCGGCAGAGGTCACAGCCTCCTCCCTATCCGTGTTTCGTATTCAGATATATTTGATGTAAAGATTTCCTGCAGCATTTCTGGCTATCCAAAAGAAACATTCCTAGAAATTCTATATGATGTGAAGATGAACAGAGAGCACTGACAGCTCTGTGTATACCATGGACATTGGAAATGCGCTGTGCAGATGAGAGCTGACAGAGAAATATTGTCAGAGCTGAGCACACACCAAGCTCCCTGTCCCGGGGATGGAAGAGAGATGGAGAATGCTCGAGAAATCAGCTGGAGGGATTATCATCTTCCACCAATCCCCATCCACAAGAGCAGGACATCCAAGCTCACCCAACCCCCCTCTCCCCAAATCTACAAAAGCAGGGCCTCCACCCTCCCTCTACCCCAATCTACAAGAAGCATTCATCCACCCCCAATCCCCATCCAGGTTCCCTGACCTTCCTCCACACATCTGTGAGGTCTTCAATCTCCCATTACCTCTACCTGCCATGGCAGTGTCACCAACCTCCCTATACTCCTATTCACCAAACAGGGATCTCCGACCTCCACTCATATCTGTGACAGTGATTCCCTGCCTTGCAGTCCTATCTCATCTCAAAGTGTGTAGTTTTTTGTGGAGTAAAGAACGCCAACCGTTATTTTTTGCCATCTGTCTTAGAAAGATCTGCTTTTACTTTCTGTCCTGTAGACCCAAACAGAGATAAAATCTCCCTATAGTGAATGTCAGCAGAACTGGTGTCACCATTGGAAGATTTTCCTTCTCTGTTCTGGTGACAACACTAAATATTGTTCACAGAGGAGTGAATCTCCCTAACAGACACACAGACAGCAATGAACACCCAACAGGGAGTCACACTCTGCCCAAAACTAAAAAACATTTGGCTTTCGGTAGCCCTGACCGATCTCTGGGCTCTCGGTAAGATGTATGGCTATGCGGTTCCATATCTGAACTTTAATTGGTGCAGACAGATCTGTCCGGGGGTTGGTGCTGATGTAGTGCATCGGCACCTCCATTCACTCAATAAGCCTCAATGAGATGGATGGTCGCAGAGTTGTAATAAAGCTCCGAGCTGCTGCAGGGTGATGGAGCCACCGATAAGACGCAGCGGATATGAAGCCTTTTCATGAATGTTTCATCAATGCTGATAAGAGGAATTGTCTCCCCAGGTGTGGCCTTCCTCCCGGCCAGCGTCTCTTATCTCATCACCACCAATATCTTCGGGCCCCTGGCGCACAGGATAGGCAGGTAAGTCTTCATATTGGTTGCATATTGCAGATCTAATCGGTGGAAGGACAGGGGTGCATTCACAGTGCAGCGGGAGATTGATTTCTGTCCGGCCATCGCCTTTTTTCTTTATTAAATCTGTGGTAGAATGCTGCTGGGCACACTCTGGGGCAGGAAGGGTTAAGGCAGAGACATAAGGAGCGGTCGATGTCTGCTCAGCGTGGGGACACTCGTGTAATCGAACTTTTATTGATCCGAGACACAAAATAAACAATCGGACATTTGACAAGTAAAGTGCTTGTAATTCGGAATGTTTCACAGCCGGCACTGATCAATAAATCACAAATATAATGAGCGGCGGCGATGGGAACATGTTTACTAAATGCCACTAACGGGCCAGATTGTACAACACCAACAGGCAAAATGCTGCAAATATCGAGCTGGTGACCCCCTATCGGATACACTGCACATTTAAAGGGGACGTTGCCCCTCTCTTCTATAATGTCTCCGATGCGCTCAGTTATAGGATTTTACATTATCACCATTTTCCAGCAGGCCCCATCTGTCAGCCAATATTTCTGCTATAAATAGACCCCAGGGATTAATTGCCCCACAATTTTCTTAGTTTCTAGTACGACCGCCTAATTTCTGCCGTATTCCTTCCGCTAGAGCTGCGTACATAATCTATCGCCCTTGCACTTCCTGGCCCCAGCTGGCTGTATGATGGTAAATATGTGACCGTCCCTCTTGTGTCTCCACAGGTGGCTGTGCGCCTTCATCGGGATGATGCTGGTGGGAGTGAGCATCATCTGTGTAAGTAAAACACAAAATATTTCCAACCGAGACCCCTCACTGCCGTCCCCAACTTCACCATACCAACAATACCCCCCAACCCCCCACCTATTTCACTGCTTCTAACAATTTTAAAGATGGACAATGGAGTCAATTGGGGGGGGGGGGGGGAATAAAGGAAGGTTTGGTGGTTGTTTTGGCATCAAATATATAAAACACATTCTTTCTATTGACCACCAATGTATGAGGCATTCCTCCCACTGACCACCAATGTATGGGGCATTCCTCCCACTAATCACCATAGTATGGGGCATTCCTTCCACCAATCACCAGTGTATGGGGCATTCCTTCCACCAATCACCAGTGTATGGGGCATTCCTTCCACCAATCACTAATGTATGGGGCATTCCTCCCACTGATCACCAATGTATGGGGCATTTTTACTACTGACCACCAGTATATGGGGCATTCCTTCCACCAATCACCAATGTATGGGGCATTTTTACTACTGACCACCAATGTTTTGGGCATTCCTCCCAGTGATCACCAATGTATGGAGCATTTTTCTCCCATTGATCACCAATGTAGTTTTGTTGATCTGCCAATCCTAACTATACAGAACGACCAGATATATATTATTTGGATTCTTTATAAACATTGAGAAGACCAAACTGCCATCCATATCCCTTTCTACCCCACCCTTTTGTGTATTTTCCTTCATACATTCCGGGGTAAGTTTGTTCTGGTAATACAAAGATCCTGCAAACTAATATACAGCCCCAGGCTGAATCTGACCACCAGACTGATCCACGGGCCGAGCCACTGCTGACTCTGAGTTTTATCTTTACATTTAGGTGCCATTTGCCAAAAACATCTACGGATTAATAGCGCCCAATTTTGGGGTTGGATTTGCTATCGGTGAGTCTTGCAATGACGATTAGAACAATTTGTGTGCAGATTTTTTTATTTGCAACATTTGTGCACAATCCCATAAAATATTATGTTTTCAGAAAGAACAGGTAAATTGCTTGTATATCCTACAATTATTGAGATCTTGTTGGAATTGATGAGCTGACCGACTTAAAGCAAATACTGCTCTTGTGATTATTTGTGAAATCACGATTTAATCACCTATCAGGTGGCTTCTATCACCTTTTCTGTGATCCAGTAGAGGCTAATGATCACTGGCAACAGTAATTTGGCTTGGCCTGTTTGCAACAACCCAGCGTGAATATTTAAAGTTCTCATATTAGGGTTTTATGACCCAAAAGAACTCATCTCTGCCAATGTCCTATAAGACAATAAAAGTAAATGTGTTTCTTCTGAGTTGGATTTCACAATGTAAAGCAATAGCTGTGACCGAGGCTCAGGTCTGGAAATGTTTAATGCTGAAATCTGTTTCCCAGCACGCTGGTTACAATCTAATGTGAATGTTCTCTAGAGGAAACCATCAGCTGCATTTGTTTTTTCATCCTGTAGGTATGGTGGACTCATCAATGATGCCACTTATGGGTTATCTAGTGGATCTGCGCCACGTCTCCGTCTATGGCAGTGTCTACGCCATCGCCGATGTAGCTTTTTGTATGGGGTTTGCGTTGGGTGAGTTCTTTATCATCAGAAATATCTGCAGCTCGCAGTGCAGGTGACTAAAACTCAGCAAATGCTTCATATCAGCGTCATATATTTACACAGCAAACAGGCTGCGAGCTGAAGGCTGAGCCATCATTGTGCACACATGTTCCGGTTCCCACAGGTGGAGGAACTCTGCCATGTCCAATATACTAACTCCTATCTGACCCTATAGGGCCGTCTGCTGGGGGTGCTATAGCAAAATCCATAGGATTCCCATGGCTGATGACAATCATTGGAATTGTGGACATTGTCTTTGCTCCTCTTTGTCTGTTCCTCAGAAGTCCTCCCGCCAGGGAAGAGAAGATGGTGAGTTGTGTCTCCTGCAAAGCCAGATGGGAATAAGAGCAACTGATTATATATTATATAGATTTATTCTCAGAAAACAAATATTCATCATCAAGAACAATGCATAAGTACAGAACATTGGCTAAAACATTGTAATTGTACCACAAATCTAGAGTAAATCCGCACCGTTACTGCGTGACCTACCATGAGCGGCACCAATGCAATCAAAGCAAAGTTTATATAGAAAAAGTGATAATTCATTCAAACTTGCAGGATTTGTACTTGTGGAGACTGATCAAACTATCCAGAGAGCCAGTTTACAGTTCACAGTGCACAAAGATAAAAATACTCAGTTTTAATGCATCTCCTATACCCAAATATAAACCCTTTTCAGCTATTGAACTTCGCACAATGAGTGCAGAGCACATGGTTTGTCCGGGGGACAAGGTGAGCTGAGATCTCTTCCAGCATGCTTCACAAATCTTGTCTGCTTCCTCATGAGACAGAAATGCCCAACACCTGTACAATGCTCTTCTTGAATATAGGACGTAGGGATAAGGGTTTATATGTATGGGTATTGGAGGTTCAGAGACCTGGAATCCCACAAACTAAAAAGATTTTTAGTGGGCCCTATACTTCCACAGATGTGAACCTGAGGGATATTTATTGAGCTTTTTTGATCTATTAATAAATGATTTTATATAAACAAGTGCTTTGATTGTCAGAAGTATCTTCTTACAGATAGGCCAGGAGTAAAGTGTACCTGTCACATACACGGACCACGGTAATCTTGTGAGAATCGCAATCATCAGCTTCTCCATAAAGGGAAGGGGGTGAGGGTTTGTGCCAATCTCAGCTTGTTCAGTAAAGTTTTGGTACATTGTTTGACTTCATGAGTTCATTCCCATCATCCTTGGTGTCCCTGCCATATGTGAGAGGGACAGAAGAGCAATTGTCACTTGTCAGGTAATACAATGTTTTTATCTGTGCAGGCCATTCTCATGGAGCAGAACTGTCCAGTGAAGAAGCGGATGTACACCCAGAATGACACGCAGTCCTATTACGCAGCGGACGAGGAGTCTGAGAGCGATGAATGAGTGCAGACTCCACATTAAGCAGCTAGTTGTTTCTACATTTCATTGTCGTATCATTGGTCTATCAGTGACATAGTAACAAGCCAAAGGTCTCTTGTTCTGTCCCACTGGAGCAGCATCTTATGGCACAGAGAGATGTGCACACACCCGGGGTAAGACTGAGGAGTCGTTATGTAGTGCCGTACAGGGACAAGTAGAGAGCCTCAATCCATGTCAGCCTGACCATAGACAGGAAGTGACTACAAATTTAGATATATTGGGGTTGGGGGTTATACAAATCTCTGTATTAATCTAAGACCCCTAAATGTAGACATTGCCAAGGTTTTCAAAACCCTTCTAGACTTATCCATAGATTGGTCCTGGGGTGCGGCAGGTTACCATGTACAGGTTTCCCATGGGGAGTCACTGGTAGCCAATGGCCTCTGTGGAACACCTGACCTCAACCCCAAACCACCATTATAAACCAGTGTGACAGAAATAAACCCGCCACACTCTCCAATCTTCGGATATCGCCACTTCTCGTCTCTGCTCCTGATGTGACACATATATCTACACATTATTACCAACCGCCTTACTAAGTTTAAAGAGAAACAGACTTTTATAGACTCATTGCTATAAATATTGTTGAAAGATGTTATTTTATGTATTTAATTTTATTAAATATTATGCAATATATTTTTAACTACTGTAATGGTAATGTAAAAGTGTATAAAATGCTGAACGCCTGATCATCGGTTTCCATTTGTTGGTCTGGGTGTGATGGATGAGAGGGGTAAACTCTGGGAGTAGTTTTGGGGTGAATGTGCCATGCAGAGCTAAAGGAAGTAACATGGGGATGAACTAAGGGACCGATGGAGGTCCATTGGGCCCAGGTACAACCTCCATGTACTGCAATAAATCTGGGGGATTCTGCAATACAGGGGAAAGCTGTGCACATGCCTGTCATTCAGGGGATGTGTGGGGAGCAGCTCAGGCAATACAAATGTGGCAACTTCTCTGGGGCTTTTGCAATTCTTCTCACTTACAATGGAAGGGATGGGTGGACCAAAGCGTCATCGTGAGGTTCCTATTTTTTCCTATTACATCTCTGGTGTTTTGCCATGGATACATTTATACCAGGGACCCTTGGCTTCCTCTATCATTTTGCATTGTAATGCAGCTCAACACAAACTTTTTATCAGTCATCATTGTGGACTCTTCCCCTCACCTTCTGTGCCAGTGACAACTATAATATTTATGATGTCCTCAGGACAGGAAGTGAAGGGATATCATGAACATCCATGAAAGCCTGGCAATGCTCCAACCCTTCTCTGGTCCATGTATACCAGGGAAGTGCCTATAATGTCTGGGTTCCTTCGGCATTCACTGAAGTATTCCCATGTTTAGAAGAAATAAGACCCTCTGATGGCTTTGCTACCTACAGGAAACCAATCACTACAACAAGGGTGCAATATTCACCACAATCTGATATTACCCGTAGAAAATGAGTCCAAGCTATGCAAAGATTCCAGTCCAAGTAATCAGAAACGCAGAATCTTCCAGGAATAAGTGTGGCTAAAAGCCATTAATCAGTTACAAAGTATTCCAGAGTTGTCACACAGGAAGATGGGGCTGTATTGACCTCATCATAAGATTCATCTGATGCAATGTTGAGACGTTGGTGCAGCATTATACAGAACTGAAATTAGAAAAGGTGACTGAAAAGACTTTTCTCTTATTAATATCCTCAGGTCACATGCTCACAACACTTCCTCTTCAGTTTTGGTGTCTGTCCTTCAAAGGCCATAGGTGTCCGGAATTTTCATGGTACTCATCTATTATGATCATTGGTCAATCACAAAATGTGGCAACAATTGGTTTCTGTATCGCAATGTTTATTAAGCCTTCAATAGTGCAGTTGATGGCCCTCTGCTCAGCTTCAGGTTGATTTTGTATTTCTTTAGACTCGTAGGGGTTGAGAAGCACAAAGGCCATCAACTACGACCGTAAATCTGCCATTTACTGGATCGGGGTGAATATTCTTCCTTCACAGTCGTGAATATGTTGTCATTTTATCTTGCTGGGAATTCCTTTTACAATAGCTGCAATATTTTGGTCTTTTACCCCCCTTTACATGTTTTATACTAAAGCTGCCCCAACCTTCCCATCATGGAAACTGTTCTGGTTGGAGGATTTTAGGACTTCTGCCATTTCATTATGTCTCCAGGTGCCCCCATTCTCTGTTAGGATGGGGGGGGGGGGTAGATTTGTTTATTGGATCAGTGGAGGACAGGTGATAGTAAGGGCTTGGTTGGCAAAGTGGAAATAATACAGGCGTACGGTTCTTTCTGCGGCCGAGGGGTTCTTGTGCAATCTGCAATGGTCTTCGGCCATCAGTCATATATTGTTATCCATGATTGACCAGTCAATATCTGTCCAGCCATCAGGAAGATGTTTTCTTTCCTGCAGCTCTGCTGTGCTTATTTCTATAAACATGGAATAAGTATTATTAGAAAGGAGACACTGCACCAATAAACTGGTATTTTACCTCTTACCTATCTGTTTCATCTTATTAAAAAACGAGATGCCGTCCAGTCACCATACAATCTGAACTCTCATAAATCAGAAATCTATGGAGCTCCTATTAGTATAAACTTTGCTGGAAATGCATATTGTGGTTTTTGGGCTTTACAATGAATAGTTAGCACAAACGCAGATCTTACAGCTTCAACTATGAAATCAATTTACTTTTTTCCTGTCATTTACTCATTAAAGACCCCAAAGGAAAACTCCAAATGAAATAAAATGCCCATCATTCTCCATAGAAGGTGCCGGTTGCCGATTGTTCTTTTGAATATCTTCACTGATTACCCTGTGATTGGTGGTGGCATTTATATCATGCTCAGATAGTATGAAGGGGGCCCGAACCATTACATCACCAGCCTGAACTACTAGTACAAGACAGGATGGATCCGTGCTTTCATAGTGTTAGTAACAAATTCTGACCCCACCATCAGAAGGTCACCGCAGAATTCAAGACTCATCAGACCCGGCAATATTGTTCCAATCTTCTCTCATCCAATGTTGGTGAACTCGTGTGAATTGTCCCCTCAGGTGGCTGGCCGTAGCTGATACTTTTCTGTGGCTTCCGATATCTAATGTGAAAAGAGGCTGAAGAATGCTGGCCAAGAATCTCCAAAGTCAGAAGGTTTCCTTCCAGTTAGCTGCCCTAGAATGGAGAGATCCATAGATAATCCATCACCAGTGACAAGGACAACGTAATGATCAACTCCTGCTAACTCAATATTGAGGGACCACTAAACCTGGACTAAAGATGACAGACTGTCCACAACAGCTGAGGTAAAGGCCATTGGTCAGACATCGACCCATTGCCCCTGCTGTGAGCATGCACTGAATTCCCAAAATACACACAAGGAAAGAGACCTCCAACTTCGCTAGAAACGCTGAGTATAGTGAGTGAATGTTGCAGAAGACAATGAATGTGCAGACACAGCTCACAAACAGATCAACCCAGAACTTTACATCTCCTGCAGCTATATATAGTGTGCTAATTGTAAGGGAACTGCAGTCTCTGGTCACATGGTGCAGTGCTGTGCAAACTCTGCTGGTGACAGCGATGTCTCTGACTACAGATTTGTTTAAAGTCCATCTGTAGAAAAAACCTTCTACATGTTTCATAGCATCACTTTCCTTGTTTAGCAGAAAAAAATGTATCCAAATCTGCCATCCAGGTCCTTAACACCTTTTTCTCTGCTGGGGTTAATGACCCAGCACCGCCAAGCCTGCAACATTGCATTCTCCATTGTGATTGGATAGCGATGCTGGCCGGCCAGCGGGAACTGTCATGCAGTGTCATCGCCACCCATGGAAAGACCATGCTGAATGAAAATGGAGGAAAAAACCTGGACTAATTACTGGGTAATAATGACCGTTTTACTCACCTTGGTCATGGGTGAGTAAAAAGGTCATTATTCTTACCCAGGGATTAGTTATAGGGAACAGGAAGGGGGCTGGGGGGGTTTGCATTGCCCAGAGAAAAGCTGTAAAGTGCAGAACCAAAGCCCTTTAACATCCTTAACCTGCTTAAAGGAAAACAAACCCCCGATGGAGAATCCTAGCGATTCGGGTGGGGGGTGCAGTGCAATCTGCCTGGGGTGACCATCAATAGCTGTGTGACTTTAGGAAGGTACAAAGATAATATTCTGTGCAAACACTCCTCAATAAGAGCTGCCGGTGACCACACTGCTCTCCATTCCCTTTCTAATCAGAAGGAATATATGTCAGCACCCTTCTGTAATAACACAGATAAGGAGTCATGAAGATTACGTCTTATTCATTTCCTGGCAGTGTGACAGCGACCGTATGGCAATAATCACGGCAGACACCACACATCCCGCAATGCCTTTATTATTGAAGCTATGTACAATACAGCATTGTTGCAAAGGTTACATTATTCATTTTTTTCCAGTACAACCCAGGGTTAGAACCGCAGAACCCGCGCCTACATTTGTGGTCATTCCCTTTAAATCTTCCATCCGGGTTTATAAAAAATATTGCACTACATTTATTCTGCACTGTACAAAATGATCAATGGAATTAGCAGCATTAAATCAACCGCAGATCCCTCCATCGAGCCTGTCCTGATAACACAGAAACCAAGGGGACACAAAGTGACGGGGGCATCCCAGCGTGTCGGACCTTGATGACAGAACAGGGTGTAGAAGAGAACTTCACACCAGACACGGGAACATGGAAGACAAAAGCCACAAACACACGCGTGTGCGCTCATGCAATCTTTCCACTGCCACTACGAGGAGAACCAAAGAGCAATACGAGGACCTCTCAGCATCTATAGATATGATTTCACCCATCAAATCCTCCACATAATATGAGATAACCGGAATATGACCAGAGCCTCATACAGTACATTATTATTTATTACAATTTCTTCTGAAGGAAATTCCCAAATTTAGTCTTCAAAAACCAAACCAGGTGACATCTTTCCCTCCTGATCTGGTGGAGTTAATGCACCATTCATGATAAGTCACCGGTGTCGGCCACCATCAGCTAAGGTGCTACAAGATGAGGAGATCGCGAACATTACAAACAATTGTACAGCCCCGATGTGTTTGTTTTTAGCTTTGGATGCATTGGGGAAAAGGGGGAATCCGATTAACTGCCAACTAATTGTGTCCCCAACGCAGAGATTCCACCTGAAGTCCTGCACATTCCCCAGTGCTCTCCCCGGCCCTTTTAGCTGGGTGCACCACCCGGCACTTTCTGTAGTCACCCGGCTGTTTTGGGGTCGCAATACTGGGGCCACCATCCACCTACAGCTTCACTTCACCTAGCTTAAAATAGTTTCTGAGAAGAATATTGTTCCAGTTTTGTGTAATGAAAATGTCATTGTGACAAAAATAATGAAATTGCACAGCAGAAACATCAGAAGATTTACATACATAAAGGGATTAAACCACCAAAAAACCTCAAACAGGTCAGACGTACTGCAGACTCTGCTTTGTAAATACAGAAGAAATTAAAGGGGTGAAAAAAAGAGAATAAAAAAAATGATAGAAAGCCGAGAGAGCAGATAAGAGAAATAACAGAGACAGAAGGGAGGTGAGGAGATGGCAGAAGGGGGCCAATCTGGGGTTGTGATTTTCATTTCCTTTCTGGTGAAAAGAATGTCATGGCCTTTGTAATGCGGAGTTCACCTTTTCTCTAAATTTCTTCATGCAAAAAAATAAAACCATCTGAAATGAATTTGCCAATGAAGATGATAAATATGTTTTTGCACTTTTATGAGGTCCAATATTGACAATAAAGCATCCGTTGCTGTGACTCTCACCAAACATTCACCGTTGGTGAATCAATTACTGCCATCTAAAGAACAGCGATGTAAAAGATTCATCTGCAGTGAATGTTTGATATGTTCTCTTCCTCTAACCCCAAGCATAAGGAAGTCTGCTGACACCGAACACAAGATGCCCTTCCTTATAGCCGGCCATTGTGACATCGGGAGCCCAAATCTCTGTGACTGAATCAGACCAATCGAGTTACAGCCGTTCCTGCGGATGGGGGACACGAAACATCCAACCACAAAGACACAACATAGAAATAATAAAGTGCAAGAAATTAAAGCATGTACAGTAGATTATTAAATATGAAAACTAATAAAACAATTATTTATAAAACTAAAAATTAAAACTCAAAATTATATAAAAAAAAAAAGTTCACATCCACCAAACGCAAAGAATCATCGAGCGTCTGTATCTGCGGTGTAACCATCAATGGGGGTGCCGGGGTGACACCGACCATTCACAACAGGAAGATAGGTGCACAGCCGAGGAATAAAACCAAACATTCACCAGACTGAGGGAGCGGCCTGAAGGAACAGAAGTGGCTTCCATAGCGATATTCATCATTATCCCCAGCGATCACACCACAGAATCTTCCTGAATGCCCAGTTACTGGGACCCCCCATTCTAAAGATAAAGTGATGATCACTTGTGCATAGGTTTTATTTCAGCAGAAACAGGATTCCCCTTTAGCCAACATCACATGTCTGAATACTGTAACTGGGGCCCTCAGAAGACAATAGGTGGCCCCTGGGGTCCAGGAGTGTTTGGTCTGTATATGATGATCAGCTAATTCAATGAGAGGCCAATCTGGAGCAGAAGAGATTTTGTATGGAGTCCGGGAGATACAATCATCTACTGAATGCTACAAAACTATTGGAAAGGACATTTTCAGAACATCTACTGGAACTTTCTGTATTCCCAGACAGGAGAGCGAGGTGAAATCCTTCCTACAATCATCTGCCCCAAATCACGGCAAACTATTAGATATCATGATCTGTCTGCTAACACCGGGCCGAGAGAATGCGGAGTTCAGGTGTTTCCAGCCTTGTGGACAGTTTGGTGAAGACCCTTTTCTGCCCCCCCC
>NC_092867.1:515881-520464 GCF_032062135.1 Pyxicephalus adspersus | reverse complement strand
AATGGGGGCAAATCCCCACTCCCAAAATCTTGTGTGAAGCCTCCGCAGAGGAGTGGAGGTTGGTAAAGCCACAAACAGGGCAGCTTCATAATACCACAATAAATATGGTGGGGTAACTCCATACTAATGGCCATGGCTGTACACATATAGATTTGATGGTCGGGGGCCCAAACCATTGGTCACACTGTTTGCAAAGTTCTCATGGGAAATAATTTGTATCAAATGATTTAAAGGGAAGCAAATCAAGTTACCGGATGTCCCAGACCAGAAACTCACAATAATGATCCTGCCCCACCATGGACAGCACTGATATCCCAAGGAGTGGGATAACTATTTAAATCTGTGACATAAAAATGACAGATAGTCGCCATGCTGAAGGTTTGGGGTTGATGTATCTTTAGCGTAATATTAATGGCGCCTGTTATGTTAGGAACTCCATCATTCTGTTCTATTTTCAGGATCCCTATGGGATCACCATTGTGCTGAATACCATTCTGTATGTTGTGGCTGCACTCCGCCTATTGACCAAGGAAGTGCCAGAAACCCTCGGGGGGATTGAGAGATGTCAGTGCAGTGATGATCCGTCGTTTAAGATGACACTAAGGCACAATAATGAGTGTTAAGGGGAAGTTTGGCTACCATGGCTAACACATTCTGCATATACACATCAGGCCTGGAGGGTGGAATGTTGGGTGCCAAGCATGGAGTTCATTCTGTAAGACTGACAGAATAACAGCCATGACTGGGCATGCTGACGGGATCACCAACTTCCTTTCAGGAGGAGAAATCTCCCTCACATATGGAGGCAGCAATAGAATGTCTCCCCTCCTGTCCCCAATACCCCCTCCATATTGCTTTGTTACCCATCACACAGCCACGAATAACAATATGTCACTTACACTGTTCTGAATTAGAACTGCCATCTTTGTTCGGAGCCCCTCGAGTGACTCTAAAAAGGAAAATGATTGGTGGCTGTGGGAATTGTGGACGTTATATAGAGCAGGATAGCAAACCTGACCCAGCGTACCCAAAGGCAGCAGAGCGCCCCTCGCTGGAATTCTAAATCTATGGAATGAGATTTCTGTTTAATTGGTATCATTCAGGGGGTGTGAGATATTTCAGGTGAATCCATATCCAGGTACTTCCCCTTTAATAAATTATTATAATGGGGTCTCATCTGTGGGGTTTGTGAGGGAATAGGGAAGCGCCATACAAAGCACCTTCTGTCTGATCTGCCTCCAATATATCGTCCTCTGCCAGCAAAGGATTAATATATTGCAGGAAACGTCCGATTCTCCCCCAAATTATTTTTCTAAAGATGTGGACAGACAGACAAAATGGCAGCTGCAATGTAAAGGATGAATTATTCAGCAGTGAATTAACAAATCGGCTTCCCTCGACCTTGTTGTGGGCTGACATTGGCCTGGGGCCCCCAATCTTCCAGCGTCACCTGGAGAGCAGGCTGAGCCGTCACTGAGTGCCATTCATCCTGCTTGGTCCTTCCATTCAGTGTACGCAGATCAAGGTGCAGATTTATTCTTCCTCTCGGGTTTACAGTGTAGAAGCGGTGAGAAGATAAAATTGTATGGCCAAGGTTGAATCTATTCTGCCTCTAGGGCATCTGGCAGGGTATCCTCAGCAGGGTCACTAAAATTTGCCTTTGTCTCCAGTGGACCATCCTCATCCTCATTATAGGCAGCCTCAGAAACTGCCACGGATTCTTCATCATATTTTGCCGCTTTCCTAGGCTGAGCCAAAGACGAGTTTTCCAGAGATTCAATGTCCTCGATTCCGGCCCGGTAATGGATCATAAGCAATGTGAGGGCCTGAAGTCTCTCCCCAGATTTAGACAGCGCTGCAGACAACAGGGCTTTCCGCCTGGCATCTGTGGACTCGCGTTCTTCCTTAACAAGGGAATTATTATGTTCCAGTTCCTGATCGATTTCATTCTGAAGTTTATCCAACATGAACTCTAACTTTTGTATCCTTTCATCGGTTGGCAGACCTCGATAGAGATCTCGGCCAATCTCCTTGACAGCTATGAACACGCTGTCATCCAATCCTCCCTCTTTGCGGACTAATTTCGAGGAGCCGCCACTGGAGCGCTTGGAAGGACTATTTGCCCCACCGGTTTCTGTGTCGCTGCTCTCGTTGTCTGAAGTGTTCGGAGTTTGCTTTGGAGAAGGTTCAACCAAATCGGAGCCTTGTTCCGGCTGTCGTGTTTTAGGGGTCTGCCTTAGGTTTAATAGCCGGGAACTGGTGTTGATGATATGTCTGGTAATGCCGGCAGTTCTGTTCCCCACTGACTTGGATTCCAGGTCGGCTCTTTTCTCCAGAGACACACAGAACGGGTTCTCGGTGAGACATTTTTCTTGGCATTTCTTGTGACAGACATAACCACAGTTCATGCACTGTGACGCAGCTTTGGTCCACACTTTCCTCTTACAATGATCACACAAAGTGGAATTCTGAAACTGAGTGTCCTGAAAATTATGTTTGGATTCGGAGAAAGTCATGCTGGGGGCGGGAAACTCTTCTTTCGGCAACAAGGTGACATCGTCGGTAAAAATGGCCTCTTTCTCTTTTTCCAGCAGAAGGCTGCAGTTCTCAGATTCGCCTTCCATCAGATACTTGAAGTTTAAGGTGATATCTCCATAGCACAATTTCTCATTGAACCCTTTGTGTAAACTCAAACTCCGTAATGCAGTTCTGCTGACATTGGCTTTGGGTTCAGGAGCGTTTAGCCGGAATCGCCTATGGTACTCCAGAGATGAGGTGGAAAGGCATTCTAATGAAATGTCTTCTAATTTGATGCTGACATGGCCCACACAGCACAGACTGCCGGTCTTAAAGGTGTCACGGCACCAGAGAGCTACATTTAAATATCTGTGATGGTTTTCAATATCAAAGACACAAGATGCCCTCGCCCAGCGCCCCTGGCGACCCCTGTACAAAGTCTCCGGAGATTCCCACACATATTGATCTTCTAAGCTCTCCCTGGTACTGGTAGAACCTTCAGAGATACGCTCCTTTGCAGCTTCTGGTTTTAGGGAGTTGGGTTTCTGAACTGGAAGTTCCTCCCCGACCTCTGCTTGTTTCCCAGATTTTTCCGGCAGCTTTTCCCCATTTATAGAGGACGGGGGAGCTTTATCGGCTTTGTCCAGTGGGGGCTCGTAGGGCTCTACAGTATTCTGACTGTCACAGGTAGTTAGGGTGAGTTTAACCTGAGGTCTGGGGGGTACCGGCGGCTTGATGCCAGATCCTGATGAAGTTCTGTTGAGTTGGGTTGATTCTTGGTTCTCAGGTGGACTGGGTTTCCCAGATTTCGCTGGGGTCTTGGCCGCCGTTTGGTTAGTTGCTGGATTAGATTTACGGCTTAGAATGGGAGAAATCGATCCCAGGGATTTGGTGGAAAGATTTCCTACGATTCGTTTCGGGCTCTGATTTACTGGTAGGAAAATGTCATCTTTAGTCTCTCCAGGAGGTCGCACTTCACTTGCCAGATCTTCAAATTCAGAATCCAATTCTTTGCTTTCTGTTTCTATCAGGAGACCGGCCGGATCTTCATCAAAGGTCTGCGGGAAGGCCGAATCTTCCAAGGTTCCCATATTCTCCTGAAGGCCGCAGCCACCTTGGTTCTGTCCGGCCGGCCTCTCATACTACAGCAGCACTCTGTCCCCCGCTTGTTTGATGAGTTTAAACGCATGGACTGAGGAGGTGACCTTAATACCTGCGAGACAAAACGAGGAAAATCAATGCGGTCAAATACGACACAAACTTCCAGAACTCAACATTTCTGCATTACAGTTCTGGCAACTCCGTAATAATGGCCCAGCGTTCTCCCCGGCCCCTTATAGATGGGCGCACCACCCGGCATTTTTCAGGAACCACACGGGTGTTTTTGGGTGGTTATTGGGGAATTGGGTCACAATACCGAGGCTGCCACCCGCCTACATTTTCTTCTAACACATCCTAAAAAAATTCCTGAACACTGGCCATAGGGAGGAGAATGATTGCGGGTGGAACTTCCCATATCCAGCCATGATATCCCCCATATTGATCCCAGAGCCATCAGATTAGGTTTGACCCGTTCCCGGCCCGTTCTAAATCTATTTAATATTGCTGACTTACAGCAGCCAATCAGAGGACACCTGACACCCCCCTCATACCTCCAATCGCAATCAGACGATCTCCTTTCCTCAGGTCGGTGCCTGCTGCAGGGGAATTTGGCATAACCGATTCTACACAGATATGACCCGTGTCCCCATCTCGGGCCTGAACCAGAATCAGACCAATGTTCTGTGAGGTTCCTTTAATTAACTCCACCTGGAACACAAAGACAACAGAAATCTGAGAAATGATAAGAAAGTAACACATGAAAACGACAACCAATCAGCAGAGCTCAGCAGAAATGGTTTGTGTATGGAGATCTTCCATCCAATCTGATCTCAGAGCATAGAAGTGACCCTCCAATATAAAGGGAGGCCGGAGGAGTGACAAGTGACTGGCCCATTAGGACGGGGAGCAAAGGAGGACAACAGGTGATTGTCCCAATCACTCAGCACTGCCCCCCCCCCATCTCT
>NC_092867.1:509763-514991 GCF_032062135.1 Pyxicephalus adspersus | reverse complement strand
GGCACCGGATTCTAGGAGCAGAGCACCCCCACCCCATACCCGGGCACCGGATTCTAGGAGCAGAGACCCCCCACCCCATACCCGGGCACCGGATTCTAGGAGCAGAGACCTCCCACCCCATACCCAGGCACCGGATTCTAGGAGCAGAACCCCCCTCTCCACCCCATACCTGTGCACCGGATTCTAGGAGCAGAGCACCCCCACCCCATACCCGGGCACCGGATTCTAGGAGCAGAGGGCCCCTGCCCCGCCCCACCCAATACCCGGGCACCGGATTCTAGGAGCAGCGACCCCCCACCCCATACCCGGGTACCGGATTCTAGGAGCAGATACCCTCCACCCCATACCCGGGCACCGGATTCTAGGAGCAGAGGGCCCCCGCCCCCCCCACCCAATACCCAGGCACCGGATTCTAGGAGCAAAGACCCTCCACCCCATACCCAGGCCCCCGGATTCTAGGAGCAGAGACCTCCCACCCCATACCCGGGCTTCGGATTCTAGGAGCAGAACCCCCCTCTCCACCCCATACCTGTGCACCGGATTCTAGGAGCAGAGACCCTCCACCCCATACCCGGGCTTCGGATTCTAGGAGCAGAACCCCCCTCTCCACCCCATACCTGTGCACCGGATTCTATGAGCAGAGACCCCCCACACCATACCTGGGATTCTGGGAAATTGGAGCACAGTCACTGATACCAGGACAGAGGGGGAAGTAACTATAGGGGGGGCACCCACATAATTGCCACCAATTCCCGGAAAGGGCAGATATGCAATTCACACTACAGAACATTCACCCGCGTGTCACCGGGCAGGGAAATGAAACGTTCAGCAATTACAGAGACAATTATAGGGAAGCAGCTGGGATTCAACGTCTCCAATAATCTGCACCCCTCCCCCTCCGCTCTGCGTGTCCCCATCTCACATTCACCAATTTACAGACAGACACATCCTGCGGACAGCTAATCACAGCGCCCCCCACCCCGGGCATATCGATCCCAACGACATTGTATCTGTGCTGGTCTGTGGGGGCCATCCAATCACCAACCAGCGATGAGGCCACAGGATGGGGACGGGGGGGTCACACTGGTCAGAAGGGGCACAAAATACAGCCCACAAATGCCCAGAGGGGGTGGGTCGGTGCAGTCAGGGGATCCCCCCTCGAACAATCAGCCTTGGCGCTGCATCCCCCCCAATCTATATTGTATCGTGGATGAGACATTGTCTGTCCCCTCTGCGGTGAATGTTGGGGCCCCTTGTAATGTTTAAATGCCTGGATGCACCCAAGGACAGGGATGTGCGGCCCTTAGGTGTCCCCTCTAGGATCCCCCAAAGCACAGACAGGTAAGTGGTCACATGACCAGGCACATCCCCCCCAGGAATATCAGGGTCCCCAGACACATCCCCCCCAGGAATATCAGGGTCCCCAGACACATCCCCCCCATGACGATGTTATTACACAATGTGGGGTCCCCTCCATAACAATGTCGTCCCCCAGTAAAGATGTTCAGCCCCCCCCCCACAGAGCTGTTGTGAGTGAGCAAAGCACAGACAGGTAAGTGGTCACATGACCAGGACGGGGTCACAGGGCCACAGACAGCCCAGGGCCAGGACGAGGGGGCTCTGGGAAGGGTTTATGTCACAGAGAATAGCCGACTTTTAAAGGGCAGTGGGGGGCCGGCAGCCAGGGGAGCAGCAGAGTCGTGTCACATCCACTTACAGGAGACTGGCGGGAGATTGGCCCCGGGGCCCGGCTCACCATAATAGTATCAGTCACATGACTCCAGCACACAACCTATAAACCAATTAGTTCAATTTCAGGAAAATGACGGCGAGTGCAGGACATGCAGATGGCCACGGATCGCCTGCACCCGGGAGGGGGAGGGTTAGTGCCGCCCCCACACAACATTCACACACCGATAAATGGGGTGAATGTTATTCCATCTTCAGAGAAAAGATTTTCCATAATATAATATAGGTGGAGGAACACCGGGGTTAACAGAGGGATCAGTCCCCCCCAGGGACACCGGAGGGTATCAGAGGAACCGCCCCCAACTCCACCCCCCCAGGAAGACTGGAGGGTATCAGGGAGAACACCCCCCCAGGAACACCAGGGGGTATCAGGGAGACCGGGCCCCTCCCTTTCTTTCATTTTTTAGCAGGATTTGCCCCCCCCCATGAACATTTGTGTTATTAGATGCCCTACCCGATACTAGTATGTAATGGACATATTTGCCCCCAGAACCCCCCCTTATATTAGCGCCCCCCAGGCAGGTATATTGGAGAAGCAATCCCGGCTTCTGCTGGCTGCAGAATAATTGGATTCCATTATTGATTTCCGATATCTCCGTCCGCCCAGCGCCAACATCACAAATGGCGGCTAATTGCCCTGCGCGCCCTCTGCCAGCTGCCCGGAGCCCCTATCATCCTGACAAGCTGACAATTAGCCGCTAATTTCTGCCCTGCTCCTATTTACCTCACAGAGCGAGGGGGCTAAATATAGACCGGGGGGGCAGATTGTGCGAGTTAACCCTTCCGTTGCCGGGGGAGTGTGGGGCCCTATCAGGATATAATGCGAAGACCCAACTCCCGGGGCAGCAGGGGGGACCCAACAGGTGTCACCTCCGCACCTAATTCCCAATATCGGAGTGTGACCCCATAAACAGCACAACAATGGGCATTGCTGGGTGTTATCTACAGGGGCAAAAAAAGGGGTGGGGGTAAAGAGGGAGGCCTTAAGGAGAACTCCTCTGTATGACAATAGAAGTTCCTGGACGATGAAGCAGACGTCGGGGCAAATAATAAAGCCCCCGGCTGACCCCCATCACACCCCATACACCACTACAAGAGGTTAACATTCACCGAGTGTACCTGACTGATGGCCATCATGGCGGTGGGGGGTGCAGGGTGTCGGTGTGCTCGGTGCAGATTTGGGCAGACAGCGGCCAGGGCGTCCCAGCGATGCTCCAGGAGAGAATTATTCCAATGAACGATCAATCAGGAATCTGTCAGAACCGATCATCGTCTGCCCGGGAGGAGGGGGGGGGGAGGGGATACCGGGGTCACCGGCCAGGGAGAGCCCAGTATGGGACACCCACAGAGGAGGGCCTGTACATGGCTATGGTATATGGGTGCTTTATACTGGAATACACACAAAGAGCAGAAAGGAGTGCGGGGCATGGGGGGGCTCAGCTGGCACAACTTCGTGAAATGGCCGGTACAGCGGGCAGCAGATGGTGAATTAGGGGGCAGCGGGGGCTCTGTCAGATGGGGAGGAGGAAGGGGGGTTCCCCTGGTCCAGTATAAGGGGGATGGGCAGGTGGTGGGGTCACACTCGGCAGTAGACGGAGCCGTGTATATAGGGGGATGGGAGCCCCCCGGGGATTAATCCCCCCGTACAGCGGTGGGCACTGTCCACACTTTCTGACATTTACACTCCGCCGGCTTTGATGGGATTTCTCTGCTGAAATTAAACATCGAAATGTCAGAGATAAAAATGTACAAATCCCGGATTATAGAGAGCGAGGGAGCCGGGGACACCCACTGACTGCCGGGGGGGGCCTATATGGGGGGAGGAAGGGGCCCTATGTGAGGGGAGGAAGGGGCCCCATATGGAGGAACGTCCATCTGATCCTCGGTGCAGCCACAACATGCCACAGATCGGCATCCTGAGATCTGGCCAATCAGGATTGGTCATAGCAATCAGGGACAACCAATGGCGGCATCAGACGCCAGTAAAATTCCTGTTATTGAGGGGGCAGGGTGATAATGGCGGAGGTGGGGACCCCGGAGCTCTGTATGTTCTGTGTACAAGCATGTCACATGTATGTTGTGTTCGCAATGTCCCTTCATGTATAACCAGCGGACCAGCTGGACTATTAGGAGGTGGGGCCCCCCAGTGGACATGTTGGAGTATGACATGGACAGCAGGATGGCGCTGTCACAGACGGGCACTACGGGGTCACTGTGCCAAAATAGGCGGAGAGACACCATAAAGGCGGGCTGTGTACCTGTGGGTGGGGTCTGGTGATGACACAGACACTGATTAGTCAGGGTAGGGGGGGGGGGCAGATAAATACCTAAACAGCCTGCACAGGGCACCTCTATCCTTCACTGCAGGGGCTTGCTGTGATCCTGCCAATAAAACCACTTCCTGTAACCAGTCATGTAGTGCAACAAAGTGCCAGCTGCAGGGGTGGGGCAAATACACATTTCTTGCAGCACATCACAGCCCCCCACAGCATGTCACATGATCAGAAACAAAGCTGATGGGTCACCCACAAAGTCCATCTAATCCCCCAAATACAGAAAAGTTTCTTTAACTGTTGGGTGAAACATCTCTGAGCACCCCGACTCACCCCCCTGCCCCCAGGCCGTTTCACCCCCAAGCACCCCAATCCCCCCCAGGGACCAATTTACCCTCTGAGCACCCCAACTCACCCCCCATCCCGTGCCTTGGATTGGAGGCAATGAAGACAATCAAGTGGAAAAGCGGTGATGGGGCTCTGCTGCCTCCTGCTGGCTGATCTGAGGTACTACATACAAGGCACAGTGATGGAGCTTTGCTGCCCTCTACTGGCTACTCGGGGGTATTACATCCAGGGAACAGTGAAGGCTGAAAATAGTTGTGGATTTTCATCATCAATACATTACATGGATTCACCCAGCTCCGTCACCTAATAACTTCCGGAAGGCAATGATCACATGAATGGAGAATCGTCTCCATTGGTTGGGAGTTCATTACCAATTTAAAAAACATTTCTATGACATCCAAATGCAACCAATGAGTGATGGTATAAAATGTGAATTCTGATAAATCACTAATACAATGTTTTACAATCTGACCCAGAATATCATCCTTACATATCGCACAGCCCATTATATTGCTCCCCATCACCAGCCGGGGCCTCCACATTAACCAAACAGGGGCCCCATGTGTGCCTTCTGGTGATCCCCTACAAATCTGTCCAATCAGAGACACCGAAAGCAGACGGTAAAATGTCCCCAAAGGGGAGACACAGGAAATCTTACCGTCTTGATGGAAGTTCTGGTCTTTTCCTTCCAGGGGGCGCCACTGATCTCCAGTGTGCAGTGAATGTACGTTTCCTGGTCATAGGAGCCGAACATCAGCAACCTGCAGGGAGAATACAACACGTCACAGCAACACCCTACCAGCAGGTGGCAGCATCAATATATAGCTCTGACATATACCAGAGTGCTGTACAGAGATC
>NC_092867.1:501281-508346 GCF_032062135.1 Pyxicephalus adspersus | reverse complement strand
GTACTTCATTTTTTTGGCCCTGACTTAGTTGCCCCATCAGGTGACCTGTGGGGGATGGGAAGCCATAAGATATTTCAAGGAACTTCCAGAAGGGGGCAGGTCAGCCCTTACCCCACTGCATGGTGGATTGTAGCACAATGGGGCAATTGATGTGGCTGTGTAACGCCTCCTGCGTCTGTGGCACACACATTGCTGAATCATAGAGAATGGAGATGAGATGGGAATACCCGGAGTCACCAATCACCCTCCTGACCCCCCCCCATGATAGGGAAACTGGGGGGGCAGATACATTACCAGGCGCTCCGGTTCCAGCCGGATGATTCATTATGGCTGTGCGCCGCCCTTCTGTCTGAGGTCAGGAAGTAAATTATAAAAAACGTCCATGAAATATTAATGGTGCCGGAGATCAGACAATGGGGCCCCTGACAGATGGCATCCAGCACCGGGCACCAGGTAACACCATCCATGACAGGCCGCACTACAAAGCATAGCAGGATCCTCCCCCACTGTCATGGTCTGTATCTGTACAGCGCTGCAGAATATGTTGGTGCTACATAAACCCTGTATTATAATAACCCCTCCCCCCACCAACCCAACTCACCCTATAAAACATCTACCTTCCAGGAACCCCAATCTAGAGACTACGCCCCCCCCCCCCATACACACCCCGCTAGTTTGTGTCCCTGCCCCTCCCACAATGGGGAGATTCCCCCTCCCCCCCCCGAAGTTTGTGTCTCTGCCCGCGTTAGGTGAAAGGTGTTGCTGTGGGGCAGTTAGGGGCATTAGTATGCAGTCTGCCCCTCCCATAGGTAACATACAGGTTCTCTTACCTGCTGCAGTCGATCAGTGCCACCTTCAGCCGCCCCTCTGCCAGGCCCAGGTCCTGCAATGTCAGGATTTTCTCTTCCGGCTCCTCGGTTAGCGGCTGCACCTGATACGGGAAGAATGGTTTGTACCTAGCGGGGGAGGAGAAGAAACCGGATTATGGGGGCACCGGGAAACAAGACAATGAGGGGAAGCTCCACCCACTGCCAGCCGCCAATCAGTGGAGCCGGATGGGAGATCTCTCGGGGGGCACAACGGCCAATCAGTGGAGCCGGATGGGAGGTCTCTCGGGGGGGGGGGGGGGGGGGGGGGGGTCCTAGCCAAGGGGACAATAATGGCCGGGGAAACATTGAAGTCAAAAAGAGAAAGATGACGCAAGGAATCATCCAATCTGCAGATCTAATAAATACCCCACCGGGGTAACTCCGCCACCATCACACAGTCAAGGATCTCGGTGCTGGTCAGAGCGCCAATCACACAGAAGGGGAAGATGAGGGGTCCCACTGACCTTTATAGGGGTCCCACTGACCTTTATAGGGGTCCCACTGACCTTTATAGGGGTCCCACTGACCCGTACAGGGGTCCCACTGACCCGTACAGGGGCCCCAATGACTTATATAGGGGTCCCATTGACCCGTACAGGGGCCTCAGTGACCTATATAGGGGTCCCATTGACCCGTACAGGGGCCTCAGTGACCTATATAGGGGTCCCATTGACCCGTACAGGGGCCTCAGTGAAATATATAGGGGTCCCACTGACCTGTACAGGGGCCCCAATTACTTATATAGGGGTCCCATTGACCCATACAGGGGGCCCAGTGATCTATATAGGGGTCCCATTGACCCATACAGGGGCCACAATGACCGATAGAGGGGACGGATTGAGCCTAACAGGGTCCCCACTGACCATGAGAGGGGACCCATTGACCCAAACAGGGGCCCCATTGACCCAAACAGGGGCCCCATTGACCCATACAGGGGCCCCATTGACCCACACAGGGGCCCGTACCTGATCTTGTAGTTGGGGAAGGTATGCTTCCTGCGGATCACCCTCTTCAGTTGGGTTACAATGATGGAGGTGAGCTGCGGCATCGGCCGTCCCTCGAACTGGCTGTGGACCTGGAAGTCGATGATTGGCTCCTCCAGGAAACAGACCGACCAATGACTGAAGGGCAGCCGGCTGAGCACCAGACGGACTCGGCCCTGCAGGCGGGCCAGGCGGACGGCCAGGAAGGCGGATTTTCCAAACAGCAGCTCCACATCGATGGCCAGGCGGAAGCCACCGGAATAGTCCAACTCCAGCTCAAAGCTGAGCTCTGGGGGGAGGGGTTCCGCGGGGGAGGGGCCCGGGGACAGGAGGCGGATCCCTCTCACCTCAGGCACCGCCTCCCCCAGGCTCAGTTCCCGGACGCTCAGTCCCTCCAGCAGGCGGCCGGCAGTACGGGACAGCAGCAGCTCTTCCAGTTCCACCCGGATTTTGCGGAGCAACCAGCGGCGAAGCTCGGCCGTATCCCGGAGCTCCCGGAACAGGAAGAGGAAGATGGCGTTCAGGAAGTGGCAGCTCTCCGCCCCGGCCTGGCCAGACACCTCATCCCTCAGGGGGAGCCCACAGGGCGGGGGAGGGGCCGGCCGCCGGTACACTGACAGCAGAACCAGAACCGTCAGCAGACCGCCGAGCAGAGCGGCCAACACCACAGCCAGCACCATCCCGACACTGAGTGCTGGGAGGAGCGATCCCATCACATGACCCGACCGCCTGACACGTCACATGACTCCCACACAACGCCTTACTGGAGGACCGGGACCAGAGGCCGGAGAAATGAAAGGTAGTGGGCGGAACGTTGTGTGTCACGTGACTTGTTTCCTGGAAGGTCACTGGCGAGGAGCCCAAGGCCCAGCAGGTCAGCTGACGGGTCCCTATGATATGATTGGTGGTTTTTAGACGTCATTACGTGCTGATTGTGACTCCCGTCTTACTTTCTGTGACATTAAGTCTGCCGTGAAGTGACGTCAGAGACGTGCTGCCATGGAGACGATAGAAGCGGGACAGGTTACTGCGCGTGCCCGAGCCGGTAAGACTGAGGGGAATCGGGAGAATGGGGCGTGTCTTCAGGCTGAAGGGGCCAAGGAGCTGCAGGTGACCATGGCAACCCGAACATGTGCTCCACCCCTAAACTCTTCTATCCAATCACAGTGTCCCCAGAAGGGAGATTTCCCTGGTGTCACCTAGACAGGAAGTGAGGAGAAATCAAAACTTACACTTGTTATTACAGAAGAAATTATTGGGAAAAATATAAATTTGTAAATTTAACAGAGGGACTTAGAAATCCTGTCAGTGCTGGGGGGGGGGAGGAGGGGGGTTGTCAGCCATGGCCAGTGCCCTCCATATTCTGTAGTTTTAGGATTAATCATTGGACGCCATGTGAGATCCCAGGGCATAAGGCAGCTCTGAATTTCTGGCAGGATCTTTTCTGAATTTCTGAACAGGTTCTTTTGATACTAATTGAACAGAATGTTTCCAATGCGATAGCAACCAAACCCAATCGGAACCAACAGAAGAATCTCATCACGGTTCCAGCAACCTCACCGATATCTGTGATTACCCTCACTTCCTGTCCAGGTGACAACAGTTTCACCAAACAGGAAGTGAGGGGAAATCTTCACCACAGTGTCAGTGGTGGTGACCCCGGGGTGTTGGGTGACGGTGTTGGGGTGACTCTGGGGTGTCGGTGGTGACGTTGGGGCTTCTGTGGTGACCCCGGGGTGTTGGGGTGACTCTGGGGCATCGGTGGTGACCCCGGGGTGTTGGGGGGACTCTGGGGTGTCGTGGTGACGTTGGGGAGTTGGTGGTGACCCCGGGGTGTTGGGGTGACTCTGGGGCGTCGGTGGTGTTGTTGGGGTGTTGGTGGTGACCCTGGGGTGTTGGGGTGACTCTGGGGCGTCGGTGGTGACGTTGGGGCTTCGGTGGTGACCCCGGGGAGTTGGGGTGTCGGTGGTGACTCTGGGGCGTCGGTGGTGACCCCGGGGTGTTGGGGTGACTCTGGGGCATCGGTGGTGACGTTGGGGTGTTGGGGTGACTGTGGGGCGTCGGTGGTGACGTTGGGGTGTTGGGGTGACTCTGGGGCGTCGGTGGTGCCCAGCACACAGGGGGTTAATTGGGTAGCGGTGGGGAACAGAGGGCGATTCATAGGGCTGCCCTGTGTGTTATAATACACTGGGGGGAGGGGGGGTCCTGTGTGTTATAATCAGATTTATTACAATTCTGTGTCCCATTCACTCTGCAGATCTCCAGCAGCGTGTTTGCAGCCACTTCTGTCCATGGCTGCTCAGTGTCTCCTGATGAACAAAGAAGAAATGGTGGTATATCATCTGTCATTCTCAATCTCTCCACTAGGTGCCGCTGTGCCGCTCAATGTTTTACACACCTGGCTACAAAATGCAATCAGTCTGCTGCGGCAGAAGGCGGCATTTCCCCAGTCTCCTCTTCCCAAATCACAAGGTGAGAGGCTGCAGCAGGGGCTGATCTGTGTCAGACATTTGTGTACACAGCCAAGATATGCACAGACCCGGGAATTTACATGATGGGGTCGCCTCTGAGCCGACATCCCAGTCCAGGAAGTAGATCCATACAAAGATGGTGCCGTCCTTCTGGAGAGAAAAGCAGAAGGCATTGTCAGGGGAATTCTTGTATTGGATGACAGGTCCTCTTTAAAGTCCTGATATTCATTTATATAGATCTATAAATCAGATTGAGCCACTAGCACCAGAACCAGTCATGCTTCGGGTTTCAGTTTTGGGGGAGGGGTTCAGTTTTGGGGGGGGCAGTGTTTCCCTTTCAGTCATATTGATGATCTTTCCCCTCCATAATTGTGCCGGTATTATAATATAGAGATTTGTGAATCTACCACTAGAGGGCCCACACCCTCCAATCACTGCAATCACCCTCCAATAACGTCTAAATGAGGTCAGGTGTCACCCACTGATGGTTTTCATTGGCTCAGCTGACTCCAAGGAAATATGGCTGCCCCCCAGTGGACACACAGAGTTATACGCAGCACATGTGTACATTGATAGATCCCTAATACATGTACGGGTAACAACCCCTCACAGGACTGCACTTCCCCTTCATGGTGTGGGGGATGGGGTGCCCCTTTGATCAGGAAGGCTTCATGTCAGGTCACATGGGTTGTCATATATTCCATTTTACCCCCCTGAGTTGGCTGCATTAGTTTTTTTCTGGCTGAGAACATTTTCTGCAGCTCCCAGGATTTGTTGATCCTGCCAGAAATTCAGGACTGTACTTTATGGAGATGAGAGAGGGTTATTCTTTAGTAGGCTCCTGGGGCTATTGGGGTTTTGGATTGGCTAAAGGTTGGTGAGATTGCTCCGCCCTCTTTAAAGTGAACCTGAACTCCATATTGAAGCTAATAATAGATGTTATCCTCAGTTTCTCCACCATGTGGCGCTGTTTTCATTCACAACTTGTATTATGCTTCAAATAACAATGAGTGCACCACCACCTAGTGGACATCTTTTTGAAGTGCATTCACTCAGCTCACACAGAATGATAAAACAAATTATTTTTTATACTGACTCCTCTGATTGTTCATAGCTAGCCCCCCTCCCCCTTCTATCCCCTATCCAATGAGAGAGAGCCCATGGGACTGTGACGGGCCCCCTTGTGGTGGTGTCTGCTCCTAGGCCGGACTTCTGTTTTGGATTTTTGTGGCACCCGGGCCTGAACGTTGTCCTTAGTTATGGATCTGTTACATTGATAATGGTGATCTGCGGAGAGCCACTGATGGCTAAATGGAGAACGCACCAATCCCAGATCTCCATGGGGTGGCGCTGCTTCCTTAATAATTTAGACCCCCAATCTGAGAGAAGGATGGACGCAGCCCCATCAATAACGACTGAGGGGCCCTTTATCAGGTGATCAGATTACGGTGGTGATCAGTGCTATGATTGCTGTACCATATTTACAGTAAAGTGATCTGCAGATCCTTGCACATGATCGCCATGTTTAGACGCAATGTATGCAGCCCAATCATTTCAACCAATGATATCTGGCCGTGGCAGTTGTAATGCGCTGTCATCCCCATCCTCTGTTAGTCATCACAGGTATGTAGATTACTCCCCCTGGCATTTGTTCAGCACTGAAGCCCGGGGATGGACATGACTGTCAGGGGATTCATCATTTTAGAATGCCTCTGTGCCCGATTATCTCTCCGGTTACTTCCAGAGCCTGTGGGGAGTTCTGAGGATTGGGATCTCTGGCAGCCATGAGGTGCTGTGACCACCAGGTGTCAGTATTGCTCCAGTGTCCCCGCTTATATTTGGTGTCACAGTTTTTGATTCTCTCGTCTTATCGTTGTCGGACTCCAGGATCGTAAATGTTTATTTTCCTGGAATTTCTGCATCGTACACAATGCTGGGACTCGGGGTCACGACCTGTGAAACGCAGGGAGTCACCGGGTCATGGGTACAGCCTGGACCTGTGCACCTGTGTCCCCTCCTGTATAGCCTGGGGCCTGAACCCCACCAACCTCCAGGCTCCATGTTTATTTATGGGAGATGAGCAGCTCTGATTTGTTATTTGGCCTGTTGGTGGTCCGGAGGAGAGCCCGGGGTCATGGAAGCAGCTGCTGGTGTCCTATGCTGCAGGTGGCCACAAGAAAGCAACATGGCGGCTGGAGAGTCATAATGAGCCAATCATAGACCAAGGAGGTGACCGCCGGCTGTGTCCAAGCAAATAAACTGCAGGTGGTGTCATACCGCACCACCGATATTCGCACACATAATATTACTCAGGGGAGGGACTCTGTGTACAGGCAGGGAGGGGCTTCACTCATGGGGGGTCCTTGTACTCCAGGCGGAGGGGCTATACCATACACACCGGATCTTACCGAACACTTCCATCCACTGCCTAACAATTCACCGTGCTATGAAAATTTCCTGTAATCAGGGGTCAGAACTGTGTCCCCAATGGGTAATATTCACCCTTTATTTATACCGGTGTCACCATACCAAGATGTGAATGGAAATCTTCCAATAGCTGCACCTATTAGGAAAATCCCAACAAGGGGACACAAGCAGGGGACAAATACTTCCAGGACATCATACCCATCCCCGGCTTCCACCAAAACTGAATGCTGGTTTAGGACAGGCATATCCAAAGTCCATCCCACGGGCCAATCACGGCCCGTGTTCAGGTTTTCACTGGCCCACAGACTCTGACTC
>NC_092867.1:497974-500996 GCF_032062135.1 Pyxicephalus adspersus | reverse complement strand
CTCTACCTGAATTCTACCTGTAAGAAGTGGGTATGACGGATGGGTAATAGAGGACATTGCCTGCCTTTGCTTCATTGTGTGCAGTGTGATAATCCTAAATTGCACAGCGCTGTCCTGTATAATTGTTTGTTATTTGCACTAATCAGGTGAATACAGAAACAGAGCTGAGCTGTATACATGAAGATTCACACATTCACATTCACCCCCCATCACTGGCTGCAATCACTCGCTTGGACTGATTTATTAAAGGATTTGATGATCAATGGGTTCAATTACATCAATAGGTGAATGTTCACTTTAATCATCCAATAGTGTGAAAAGCTAAGTGTTTCCTTATTGACATTGTTCAGAATCCAATCATGTAAAGTCCGTGTTCACTGTAAATCTTTATAATTCATTATTTATAAAGATAATACAGAATTCACACGATGTATTCATTCTTTTTCTCTAAATTAACAACAATGCAGATTTGTAGTCTGAAAATGTCAGGGCACCCTTTTAATATTGACTCTCTATTGATGTTTGACAGGGAATCCCCCACCTCACCCTGGTGGGCGTGTGCTGTGCGGGACCCGCCCAGACCACACCGACACTAACCCTGGGTAATGGTGGGCCCCCACACATATTCACCAAATCTGGCCCTCTCTGCACGATTGGATGATTGAAGTGAATATTCTCACAGTTTATTGAGTGAATCTGTCTCCTTCCAATCCAATGTCAATGGGCACGGTTCAGATGCGCTGCCCCTTTAAGAGTTAATCTGGCTGTCAGCGGCAGGTGTGGAGCCGCCCCTAGTTGGCACCATGAAATTCTTTATTGGGAGGTGAGATGTCGCCATTATTCTCTAATTACTATAATCAGTGTCAGCGGTACTGCTCGGCGTCCTCTGCGTTCCTGGCGGTGGGGAAGTGCGGCTGTGCCAGGAGCCATCACACCTCAGGGGGTTAAAGGAGGGGTACGGGGCGCCATTGGAGGTGGAGTACCCACCCCGCCCTGTCTGCAAACTCCTGGCCTCTGCCGTCACTAATTCGTCATTTCCAGTAATTGGCGCCATGAGCGATGGCGGAATCCAGGTTTACATCCAGAGATCATTAGAAAAGCCCCGCCCACCATATAGGCAATCAATGATCAATCAGTCTGATTTGTGATTAATAGGAATCTTCAATGATCATCACAGAGAGTTATGGCGACCAGAACAGGAAGAGAGGCGAAAACTTCAGATGGGTACCCTTGTTCCAGTGACAACTGTCCAAAAGTGTGTTTGTGCCCCTCTCCCCCTGGCCATGTAGAAGGGGCAGAGAAATGGGCACTGCCACTACAAACTATGAGGCCGCCAGTCCCATTCCCAGAGCCACCATTTCTGGATCTGTCCCCGCCCACCTCGCACTTATCAATCGCAGCCAATCCGTGTCATGTCTGAATTATATGCTGCACTGATCCAGCCGATGGATCCAGCCGATGGGATAAAGAGCCAATCACAGCCAGGATAAAATGGGAAAAAATAATCCCTCCCTATAGGCAGCTTTCAATTTATTATGCTGGTGGGCGGGACTAATATTCAGATGAAGAGCTCCACCCATAAACAGAAGCGGTGGTCCCTTGTGGAGAACTGACATGAAGCTATCCCCCTCCCCCACACAAACAAATGTCCCTTATCATCTGTCACCCTCCATGGTCAGCTTATCATCTGTCGCCTTTTATTTCAGGGTTTCATTTCTCTGTTCTCATCCAATCAGCTGTCAGGGACAGAGGAAGCTTTAGTGACTTAGCAGACAGGGTGGGCGGGGTGAAGTCAGGATTGGGGTCATTGGGGTAAATGTAAACCGTAACAATAAACTTTTCTTATTGGCTTCAGTTTGGTCCTAAATATTGCAGTGAAAGTGATTGTTATTTCAGTTCTGTAAGTGCAAAATATACAGCTGATCCTGCCAGAAATGTAGAGCTGCCCCGTGTCCTGTGCAATCAGCAGTCCCACTGGAAAGACTACAGAACAATTCATTCTCTTAGCTCTTCACATGGGGGGGGTTATGGTTAAGCTGAAGATAACTGGGCCGGGCCTACACCATTCCCTGCTAATTTAGACTAAAAAAATAAGTTGTCGGCCCAGGGCTGAGCATTTCTGGCAGATCTTGGAATTTACAGGGAAACATCCATATACTGAAGAGATGTACAAAAATCCATAAAATCAGAAGTCAGGGGCTGAGCATTTCTGGCAGATCTTGGAATTTACAGGGAAACATCCATATACTGAAGAGATGTACAAAAATCCATAAAATCAGAAGTCAGGGTCACATGATTCTGCTCCCTTATTTATATATTAGAGGAGGGGACTCTACAAAGCATTCAGTGGGCCTGGGAATGGGCGGGGCCAGGTCTCTGGGTAGCTCCGCCTTGAGCGTACAATCTGAGCCATGGTGACACCAGAAGATACAAAACCTTTACCATTTCCGTGCGGTGTCACCTAGATGGGGACTAAAGTTTAGTGGTAAATAAATGAAGAATATTCTTTGTACAATGTTGTAGAGCTGCTCAGGATTGGTGCAGAAGAGACGTTTCTCTATGAGAGATCTGAGCGTCTATGGATGGTGTCAGTAAATCCCATGTATGGGCACAGTGCCCGCTCCCTGCCTCCCCCGTGGTGCCCATGACAGCAGTGCAGAACAAGATGTGCTGCATATTTTTACATCTGAACCTCTAATAGGAAACAGCCCAGAGATACCATCTGTCAGCCCGCAGGAAGAATTTCTGTTTGTTTGTTGTAAAATAGAGAAAATTACCCCCAAAATCAAACAAATTCCTGAGAACGACGGAAAATAACAGCTGCCGAATAATTAAATACTTCACCATGTGTGAGAAAAATAATATTTGCTCTCATTCACTATGATAATTGCTTATTTCTGTCACTGCTTCCCAGGGAACAATAAACATGTTCATATCGCCAACAACATCCGAGGTGCCAAGAGTGCCAGGGGAGCACTGTGTGCCCGCCCTATATATTCCACCAGGGGAGCACTGTGTGCCC
>NC_092867.1:486021-493787 GCF_032062135.1 Pyxicephalus adspersus | reverse complement strand
TATATATACCACCAGGGGAGCACTGTGTGCCCATCCTATATATACCACCAGGGGAGTGCTGACATTGCAAGGAACATTATTTTTAGTTTATAAATGTCTGCAGCTCATAGGTTGGTACAGATCATCTGACCCGATGCATTGGATGGCAGCACCCTTATACAGCATTCTTAAATCCAAGGATAAACCTTTTTCCAGCTCTCAGATGTGGCGGCCATATTTGTTTTACATATTCATGATAAAAACTGATTTCAGCAAGCACAGAAAACCAATGTTAATCCTTCCAGAAATGCTGGAAATGTGTCCTTGTCCCTAATGCGTGAAATAATGGTTTCTGTAAACTCCTATAGATACAGAGGAGTGAGTGTTGTCACTGTAGGACAGGAAGTGTGTTTTTTGCAGGATCACCAGGGCAAAATAAAGGAATGAAAGAAACTCTGCTTCATTGTCAGTATGCAGAGCAAGGCTTCACCTGTTTGGCCTGTGGGTTATATTGCGAGTCTCGGGGTCACCCTGCTCACTCCAATACAGAGGATATACCCCATCTACTGTTCCCATGTATCCCCCGAGGCCGCTGAGGATAAATATTTCAGGGTTATCATCTACTTTGGAATTTATTTGGCCGTACAAAGTGATATCAGATAAATTGGAGGTGACTGTGGCTGTTCCCAGGAGGAGTGGGGGTGGGATGGAGGAGGCATTGGGGGCTGTAATGAGGCAATGTGGAAGATTTGGGAAGAATGGCCCCAGACGTCTTTGTATTGGCGGGCCTTTGTCCCCCCGGACTCCCCTGGAGCTGCTGTGATCACATGAAATGATTTTTCCAGCAGGACATTCGCAGTGCCATTATCAAAGCGTTTCTTTAATAAATGTGCCCCCCCCCCCCCCCCAAAACCGGCCATTCATGGCCAACAAAGAGGAAATCCCACCAGAGATGGCTGCTGCGAGGAGGATTGTGGGCCACAGCCTGATGATAGACACAGGGGCCAGGCAGGTCACAGACACAAGGGGCCACAGGGGCCCGGTCACAAACACAAGGGGCCAGGTCACAGACACAAGGGGCCACGGGGCCCAGGTCACAAACAGAAGGGGCCAGGTCACAAACACAAGGGGCCACAAGAACCAGGTCACTGACAAAAGGGGCCACAGGGGCCAGGTCACAAACACAAGGGGCCACAGGAACCAGGTCACAGACACATGGGGCCACAGGAGCCAGGCCACTGACACAAGGAGCCACAGCATTACTGCCAGGAAGTTGGCTATGTGGAGGAAATAACGCAGTCGAAACATTCACCAATTTTTCATTAATCTTCTTTAAATCCGAACAAGACACAGGCAGGAACAATTACCACAAATAAATGTAACATTCAATTTTTACACCAGACATTTACAAAGGGCCCCTAATGCACAGTATTGAAACACTCTGCACCTCCTAATAATATGTCATTTGGGGGCCCTTGAGATGGTGGGTGCCCTGGGCAATTGACCCATATGTACCCCACCAAAACTGTCCGAAAGGGAATTTTGGGTCATTTTAGCCCAGCAGGTGGAGCCATCTGCATGCCAGCAGTCAGAGTTCCCCCACAAGGCTCCCATGTGCACTGATCTGTCTGGACGCTCTCATTGCATTGGATGGAGCTGCAGTCTAATCACCGTTCGGTAATTTAATCTGCATGTTACACGCCTTCTGACATAATGATGCAATTGTGAATAAATTACAGACAGACTGTCATGTCACAACAATGAATCAGTACTGAGCTGTGTTTGGTTAGGATGGGGCCCCCCGAGAAGCCGGCTGAGCCGTGGCTCCTGACATGTTTTGGGGTCCCCTCGGAGTGACTGACTCTTCCATTTCCTAGACGTGATGCTGAAGATATTAAACTCCTAATTGGCTGTGATGTTGGCGAGGGGCTCAGCCACTACAAAGCCCCAACCTGCTTTTCTTCTGGCTGTTGTGTCTGCGATCACCGGCCAGGACAAGAACACCAATTACTTCCAATAAAACCAATGAAATCTGTCATTATATATGGGGGGATTGTCCGGTCACATTCCAGGCAAACACCTGGCAGACATGGAGGAATTCTCAGGGAAATCCGGGCTATAGGGAGAGGAATCTCAGCACAAATCATGTGAATCAGGAAGATGAGTGAATATCCAAACCCATCACCTATGTATGAATATTCAGAACTATCTCCAAGCATCAAACCAGAAACAGAGGAGTTATAACTGTGAAAAGGGGATGTAACAATTTGATAAAATGAATTTATTATGGGGGGGGGGAGCTTTATAAGTGTGCAATGGACTTTATTTGTCTTCTGGGAGCCACAGAGGTTTCACCCACCAAACTGGGTGCCAAATATATTCCCTTCATTATGTTTTATTGGGTATTTTAGAGAAAAAAAACAACCTGTGGAAAAAAGTAAAATAAAAATGGGAAGGGATAGGGAGGGATAACACAAGTACAACAACTTCCCCCATACAGACACATACAGAGATTTGTTATAGACAAATGAAGGATCATCACAAGTAGTAATAAGGCTGCACAAAGTGTCAATCAATATTCACATCAAGTGAATGGCGTTTCTTATTTCAGGTAAAGCAATCAAACACTGATTGGCAATGTGAAAGAAAATGATGGCCGTCTTACACCTGGAGTGTTTTATGTGATTGCCACTTCTTCATAAGAGTAATGATCACCAACAACAAAACTGATCATCTGGGGGCTCAGTCCTCCGATGCGATATCTCCGGGGGGTAAATATCAATGGTACAACATTCACCATCGTCTCTAATATTATCCTATAGGAAATCCTTGTAATCAGTTTGGATGCTCTGGTGAGGAGAGAAATATGATGGAAATTCTATAAATACAAAACAAATACAGAACAAAAATATTTTGTCAAAAGTGTGTCAGAAAAACAAAGCAAAGTTACACAATACTTACATATACAATACATACAAAACATACAACATATATAAAACAAATACATAAATAATATAAAGAAATATAAAACACATATTAGAGAAGAGGGGATTTCCTGATAACTTCCTGTCCCAGACCACAACAGGAAGTGAGATAAACATGGCACATGGTGGCCTCTTACAGGTTGACACTATCTACCCCACCTTGAATGATAAATGAGCACCCAATGGTGTTATAGCCACCTAAGTATTCATTACATTGCTAAATATACAAATCAAACATCTGTACATAAGCAAAATATGGAACAGCAAATGTGTAACTAGCTAAACCCTTATCACATATACCCATCCAGTAAATGTCCAGTAATGTGACTTGGTGAAATCTCAGTGCGGCCTTTACAATTGTTACCTACCACCCTACCCTTCCATGTCGTCTCATATGGATTCTTTATAGACAAGGACATTAGGGGAAATCTTTCCAGTAACAACTGTCTGAGACTGAATTTCCCTCCTATTGGCCCTGATTTATTACTTCACCCACTTTTCTATCTTTCTTCTACCCCTCTTCTCTCCATTTCCGCCATTTTACTCCTTAATAAAATTCTCCAAGCTGGAGAGGATACACTCTCATCAGTAAGGGGTAGAATAGGAGAGAAGAGGGGTAAAAAAGGGGTAGAAGAGGAGAGAAGAGGGGTATAAAGGGGTATAGGAGGAGAGAAGAGGGGTATGAAGGGGTATAAGAGGAGAGGGGTATAAAGGGGTAGAATATGAACAGACGTGGAGGAAAGGTGCAGTAGAAGTTGAGCAGAAGGCGGATCCTCGGTGTGTTCTCTGTGCAGAGGGTATTTCCTTGTAGGGCCCCTGCGTGTTACCTGTGTATGTTACATGTAATCATGTCTCTTGACCCATAGCAGCACATACAGAGGCCTTCATAGAATGTCTGGGGTCACATATATTGCATATATACCACACCAATACACACATACAGAGTTGTAGGACAGACACAGAAATTATTATGGCACTCAGTCCTCGGGGCCACTGGAGAGTCAGGGCCACCCTAAGTTGCAGCATCTGGAAACAGGAAGGTGCAGCATGTCTTCTACATCCACAGCATACAACTTGACGATTTAGCCACAGGAGGGCAGCACAGAGCCATTTAGTTTTTTGAATATTTTAAGGCAGAGGTCACCAACCGGTGGTCTGGTCCGCAGAAAAATTACCCTTATTGTTACCATTACATATGCACATGCAATTACCCTCACACAATCTCCTTCCCTGGCAAACACCCCTACATTCCACTTACCCATTCGTCTCTGGCCGGTAGAAGGGTCCTTCCCCTGACCCCACTGATCATGTCTCCCGTATGGACACTTTTTGTCCCCCCAGGATATTTAGCAAGCAGGTCTGAGCCTGTGATGGGGGAGTTGGTGGGTTCTGGCGTAACTCTGGGAGAAGTTTCTTCCCCTTTAAGTGACACACAGCTCCCCGAGCATGCGCGGGATTTAAAATGATGGATTTAGTGGTCCGTGATGTTCAAAAGGTTGGCAACCACTGTTTTAAGGTATAAAGTAATGAAACCGAAGCAGTAAAACATGACAATGTTAGGGTCGCTGGGGGAGACGTGGTCAGTCAGTGGAAGGCTAAACTGTTACAGATGGATAATTATATCAATGTTCTGCGGAATGTTTGCCAGTCAGAATTCTCTGTCATAGCTCTATTGGACCATGTGATCACTAAAAGGCTCTGTAATTGGGCCATGTGATCACTATGACTTTCTACTATTGAGTCATGTGATCACTACAGGATTTTGCCATTAGTTCATGTGATTATTATAGACACCTGATCATGTGATCACTATGGCTCCATTTTTAGATGTTCTATGTATGCATTCACTTTGTATGCAGCTTTCTAAATAGATTCACACTTTGCTGACAGTTGACCACGCCTCAGGCATTGGGGCATCCAGGTAACAGATGTGGGTGACTATTGCAAAACATCTGATCCAGTTGGGGGCGATAGCGAGTACCATCCGGACCTGGCATATTAATTGCCATATATGAGAAATTCCCAGTGCATTGTCAGCGCTGAGATGAATGTTTCATATCTCCCTACAATGCGATTATCAGCTGCCTCCAATCTGAAGAAACTCATCCATCCAACCTTCCAAGAAAATAAACACAACATTCCCCGGAGCATCCCAGATATTTCCCTCTCTGCTCTTCCTCCTGTGCAATCCAAATAAACCAGAAACAGATAAACACACAGAAATTATCTATAGAAATAAGACTTCAGTCCCAAACCGATCCGACAGCATCACCGACAATCCCATACCGATCCCACCGCAATAAAAACCCCATCACCCCCCTTTCCCCAATAACCCCATATCGATCCCACCGCATTATCAACCCCATCCTTATCCCCCCTTCCCCAATAACCCCACACCTAATATACTACATACAGATATTACCCGGGGTGTGATAATATACAACATACAGATATTACCTGGGGTGTGATATTATACCACATACAGATATTACCCAGGGTGTAATAATATCCTTCATACAGATATTACCCGGGGTGTGATAATATACCACATACAGATATTACCCGGGGTATAATAATATACAACATGCAGATATTACCCGGGATGTGATTATATACCACATACAGATATTTCCTGGGGTGTAATATTATAATACATACAGATATTACCCGGGGTGTGATAATATACTACATACAGATATTACCTGGGGTGTGATAATATACCACGTACAGATTATAATAAGGGTGTGATAATATACTACATACAGATATTACCTGGGGTAAGATAATAAACCACATACAGATATTACCGGGGGTGTGCTAATATATCACATACAAATATTACCCAGGGTGTGATAATATACCAGATACAGATATTACCTAGACTATAATATTATTCTACATACAGATATTACCTGGCATGTGATAATAACCCACATACAGATATTAATAAGGTAATATACCACATACACATATTTCCCGGGGTGTAATAATATACCACATACAGATATTACCCGGGGTCTGATAATATACCACATACAAATATTACCCGGGGTGTGAAAATATACCACATACAGATTACACCAAGGGTCTGATAATATACCACATACAGATATCACCCGGGGTGTGATAATATACTACATAAAGATATTACCGAGGGTGTGATAATATACTACACACAGATATTACCCGGGGTGTGCTAATATATCATTTACAGGTATTACCTGGGGTTTTATAATATACTACATACGGATATTACCCGGTGTGTGATAATATACAACATGCAGATATTACCTGGGGTGTGATAATATACTACAAACAGATATTACCCGGGGTGTACAGAGATAATCCTCATGGTGTATTGAGTCATGTGCAGTTTTTTTGATGAATTGGGTTGTTGCAATTTGGTTTGTAATCTATGCACAATAATTTATTTTGTGTTTTGGAAACATTTTGGAGGATTTGCGAGTACTGACAAATGTGGCCAGACAATTTACTAATCTCTAAAATATATATTATTACTATAAGGGTCATAATTCTTCTATTTGTCAGTATAAAGGGAATGTAGAGGGATGAAAGCATTTGTCAAGTTTGAGCAAATTCTTCTTTTTTAAGTACTGTGTATAGGGTGTGGCAAGGGCGTGGCAGGGGCGTGTCTGTCCCATCTGAGAAGGTGAAGCATTAAAAGATGACAGATGCTGTGTGCTACATCTCCCACACCAAACGCAAGCACACTGAGCAGCCAAGAATGGACACGGAGTCTGGATTTGGAGGGGTGGTTGCACATAGCAGGAAGTTCAAGCCCAGTTTGGGTTGTAGCAGCCTGGATGGGGACTTGATATTGTAATAATGTACCCAGAAAGGGGCCCTTTATATCTGGCCATCTCATCTAGGTCAGAGCCCCTGAGATTGGGACATGAAGTGGACTCAGAAGAAGACTGAACAGGAAGTGCAGCCTGAGGCCTTCACAGAGCAGCTGTTGTCATCATTCAGCCTGTACACTTATAAAGCAGATGTTAATAATTACAGCAGATGAAAAGAAGGCCAAGGGATTAGGCAAGTGACGAAGAAGAAATGGGACGGAGAGATTTATAATAGGCCAAGACAAAAGCAGTGAAAGTCCTCAAGCCCCGAAGCCCTGAATTTATCAGTAAAAAGATTCTTCCCAAATGAGTTTCCTCAATAAGCGGCGCGGTGTCACAGAGCTCCAAACAGATAACTTTCATCTTGGCTCAGAGCATGGAATTCCAGCCAAGGAAGTGCGGCATATTCACGGAAAAGAAATTTCTGGAATTGTTTGGCCATTTGGCTCCCCTCACAACCTCTAATTATATTTCGCCTAAATAAAATGCAATGGGCAGGAATTCGGCTCACTCCTAATGACAAGCCCCTCCATGATTGATGCAGCCGCCTGCCTCTCTCCACCATATGTTTCAAAAACACAGCTTAGGAAGAATGAAAAGTGGGAATTGTATGTTCACCCTGAGGAGGTAAAAACGTGTGAAAAGACATCAACAATGAAAGAACACAACACAAATAGGTGTGCGGGAGTAGGAGGAAGGGAACAATTAGGGCTCTATTAAATCAAACCCCTAATAGGGAGTATGGACAACTAAATTGTGCCTTGCTATCATAGACAGATCCTCTCACATACTGATATCAACTGCCACCTTACACACACTTCTTTAACAAACAGCCCCTCTCACAGAATGATATAAACTGCCACCTGATCCACACTTCTGTAACAAACAGCCCCTCTCACAATGATATCAACTGCCACCTGACCCACACTTCTGTAACAAACAG
>NC_092867.1:475243-484164 GCF_032062135.1 Pyxicephalus adspersus | reverse complement strand
ATTTCCCCCAGTAGTTTGTGTCTCTGCCCCTCCCAGAATGAGGAGATTCCCCCCATTATTTTGTGTCTCTGCCCCAGCAGTAGGTGGTGTTGCCACCCTTCCCAGGACAGTGGGGCAGAATCACTACAGTACAGAATGGGTGCAGGGCATCACACTGCTTTCCCCAGGTATGGCTGACTTTCTGGCCTCTGATAATTTGCTTGTAGCTTTAACATTATCTAATAATAGTGATGGGAGATCATACTCCGAGTGTGGAATTTGTTTGGTCTATAGTGTGGGGTGAAAAGGTTTCCGCCTTATACTGTCATGTGATCGGAATTCATCGTATCTGGCAGATTGAAGGAGATCTGGGGGACGGTTGACCTGAGTTTTTATCATTTTTAGAAACAATTTACCCAAATCACTAAAACGTTGTCACACCTATGACATCATATGCACAAACTTCTACATTTGCTCTCTTAGATTGTAAGCTCTTATGGTCGGTCCTTCTCTTGTCATGTTTTCAGGTTATCTGCAGCCCGTTTCTTATACAGCTCTACATCATATGTGAGTGCTTTATGATATAAAGATAATAATAACGACTGTGTAGTGTTTCCATTGTAATGCTGTGTGTACAGGGAGTAGATCAGCCCGTGGACTGTGTGAAAGCTCAGCACCTGACACCAAATATCCCACCAATCACTGATGAAGCTGCGCCATATGTGGCTGATCACATGACTTCTTTGGACCCCAGACCTGACTTTCAGCTAATTCTAGAAAATCTCAGTATCCCCCACCATTGGACTGGAAAGGTAGTGTCACCACATAGGGACAGTCAGAGGATACTTTGCAGACATTTATTTCCCATATAATGGGAATGGAAAGTTTGATTTATGGGAATGTAATGGGAATATTCCAGAATGAATGGAGACTGGTGAATGATGAATGCGATGAATGTTGAGTGATGTAGGTGCTGACCACACACACATTGTTCAGTGGTGAATGTGGGTGCTCACATGGTGGGCTCAGGACACTTTAAGGGTTCACATTATTTAGTAAATCCCACACAACGTACATAGATAATATCTCCTGCTTGTAATTCACTTGCTATTCCCATAACTTTTCACTTTGTGGAATCCTTAAAAACAATACCGTTTCCTGAAAGATTTACCCGTCTCACACGTCATTGTCGAGGAATTGTGCCGACTCTACTTTACAAGGTTTGCAGGGATTTGTTTATACACAGCTCTCCTAAATTCCCAGCACAGCATTTCTATGGGGTTCCGGTCTGGACTTTGACTGGGTCATTGCAGCACCTTGATTCTTTTCTTTTTCAGCCATTCTGTTGTAGCTGGTGTTGTTGGGATCATTGCCCTGTCACATGACACTTTAGCCAGGCTTTAGCTGTCACACAGATGGCCTAACATTTGACTTTGGTATACAGGTGAGTTCTTTGTTGACTTATTTAGTGCAAGGTGTCCAGGTCCAGTGGCTGCAAAACAACCCCAAATCATCTCCCCTCCACCAGGACCTGCTAAGGATTAAATCCAGATAAAACCTTACAATTTTGGATAAAGATGTGGGGTGTAAAGTCTTTACACATGACGGGGCATTCCCAGCAAAGCAGAGGGCAGTGCAGTACAAATATATCATACATACAATGTTACTGCCACTATTGTCCTAGAATTAATGGGCAGCGTCCGTCTGCGGTTTTTTTTATGGCTCATAAGAGGCGACCAACTGGAAAATCACAATTAAAAAAAGAAACTTGGCATAAGGGAAATGCAGAGCACGAAATGACCATTAAAATCTCCTGCAATGCAAGTTTTCTGCCAGCCATGCTGATCCCAATGTGAGCTGCCCAACAACACGCAAACAGAGTGCATATTGTAACTGCAGTTCACTGTAATAAAATCGAAACAAACATATTCTTTCTACCACGTCCCCCATTCTGCCCCTCCCACAATGGTGGGATTCCCTCCCTCGCCAATTGTTTGTGTTTTATAAGCATGGTGTCACTCTGTGTCTCTGTTCCATGGAGAGGTAAAGTGACAGGCACTCTTTAAATCTGGAAAAATAGAAGCCAGCTTAAATAATTAGGATTTCGGTTTATGCTGGAGCTGACCTGTAATGGAGACCTCAGCGCTGGGTTAGTTAGTGGAGATGTGCAGCTTCACCTGTAATCTGGTCAATCTCGAGATAAGTATTCTCAGAAATGATTGTCCCTGGCATCAGCACGTCTGTGCGGAGAGACATGACAGTGCCACTAAATCCTGGGCTTATTACACTGATCAGAGGGGTTACCGGCTCACAATCTGCTTGCCAATGCCCCCCTCACTCCACCTGGGGGAGCAGAGAGACGCCATGTCCTCAATTATCAGTCCAATTGTCACCCCTCTGCTCGGTAAATCCACCTGAAATTGGCACATAGTTCTTGTAGCACAGATGCCACCTTGGATTCATCATAAATGGCAGAAAATGGAGTTTAAAGAAGATTTTGTCCATTTATCCCAGTTGAGCCTCTTAAGAAGAAGCTTTGATACCTCTAACTCAGCCAATAACTATTTCATCCCAAACCCTTCACTATAACCAGTGAGCAGTGCAGAATAACTACAGAATAACCCTGTTGATGCCTAACACAATCAGATGACCAAATACTCTGACTAGATAATGCCATTAGGGGGTCCCTAACCCTAATTTCCTGCAGAATATTCCAGTCAGGCTAGGAGAGCTAATGGCCTGCACTGTATAGGATAAATGAGTAACAAAGGGGTCAAAACAGAAATAAATCTGCTGCTGACTCTCCGAGGTTTGCACATTAGGGTATACTTACCTGCTGGGTGGTTGGCAGACATCTCCATGCTGGGTGGTTCCTGGGGGGTGGGCAGATATCTCCATGCTGGACCATACACCTCGAGAAAAATCTCATTACGGGAATAATCGCACCGATATTTCCCTCACTATCGGTCGACCCTGAATAGAAATTGTAACGTTGTTGTTTCCCTGTGTTATCGATACAGCACACATAAAAAGTAACCGATCTATCCCCATGCGCACACGTCCGATTTACGTGCGATTCATTCTGTTGTTTGCATTAATCGGTGGATTTTTTTAAAGATCATATCGATCGATGTGTGACCACCAGAAAATAATTACTAATTAATGCAATTAAAATCGGACAATCGGATTAACAAATTCCATTTGTGGTTGGAAAAATACGATATATATCGGTGGAAATTATTTCTAGCTTCTGAAACGATATTTTCCTTTGAAACGATCAATTTCCAGAAATATCATTCACACAGACTGATGAATGTCACACCGATATCTATTCCAGGTGCAAATGATCAAAAACAACCTAGATAATGGCTGCTGTAAAATATCGATCGTTATGGTTCCGTCTTCTATCGATTTGCATTTATTTTCCCCGATCGGTAAGCAGCTATTCGGATGCAGATACACCGCCATATACCCCGGAATTTATTATATACAGTATTTATATCATTTTAGTGGATTAATAATTCACTATATATATATAATATGAGAGGCAAAGTGTGGGGGTTTAGTATTTTCTGTATATATATCGTATGATAAGTGAATTAGGGGATTTACTATATACAGTATATGCATCATATATTAATAAGTAAAGTAGGGAGGTTTGATATATATATCGGATGATACGTAGGGGATAAGTAGGAGGGTTACTATATATGATAGGTAAAATTAGTGGATTTGTTAGAGACAGTATGTATATAACATGATAGGTAAAGGAGGGGAATATGGTATATACAGTATATATATATTATGATAAATAAAGCACGGGAATTTATTATATATGGCATATACATATATATCATATGATAAAGTATGGGGATCTAATATATATATGGTATTTATATCAAAAGATAGGTGAAGTAGGGGAATTTATTGTATATGGTATATACATAAATATTATATGATGAGTAAAGTAGGGGGATTTATTATATAATATATATATATGGGGGTTTGTCTTCTCAGCTGTCATTCAGGACGGTGCTCAAACACTGTGCTCTCTGTGTATCGCTCGGTGCTGTCTGTCTGTGTATGTCTCACCATGAATATGCACCATTCATTCTGTAGAAGACTTTTCAATTAAAATAGAAATATCCCAGCCTGGGGTTGTGTGATGAGAGCGATTTGCTAACCCTAAGGGAATACACACCGGATTATCCTGATACATAATGACCCCAATCTATGAGAAGGAAAATGCGGCACCGGCGGTAAAATTCCTCCTAAATGTATAGGTGTCTATAGAATATATAGATGTTAGGAGGTATCAGATATGAGACATCGGTCTGCCGATAGGTTGTGTAAGAGATATAATAACCTCATATAAATTATATACGATATTATATATAGAATATAATTTACAATGTAATATATTATCTGTAATATTGCATTATATTTAAACTATATCAACTGATATATTGTACTGTTTCATTTATGATCTAAAGTCGTGCGATATACAATCTCCAGTCATATCATAGCAAATATATTGTGATATATATATTATAGTCGCGCAATATAAGACTTTTTTTACAAAATGATTTAGAGTTATGTTATATACGATCTATAATCATGCAACATTCATACAACGTATGATTTATTTTACTGTATTGTATATGTAAAGTCAAGTAATATACAATCTATAAATACATAATTTAATCATGTAATAAAGGATATTATGTACTGTATGATATATATATTCTCCAGTCATGTAACCATACCCAGCTAGAAGAGAGAATAATACAGAAAATACTGATACACACAATTCTATCTTTTCCATAGCGGTAACATAGCGGTAACATAGCGGTATGAATGAGGAGTCCGATCCGACCCCTGACATATATACATCTATAGGCTGGTACTGGGGTTGGCAGAGACTGGCACGTACCTTTGTCTGTGTGTTATTGGGGCCCCCCCACCTCTAGTGCCACTACCTGCTGCCACTTCACTTTACAAGACGATAATTGGCACAAAGTGCTTCTCTTGTGTGCAGATGAGAGGAGCACAGAGCACACAGTGACTACAACTGGGCGGGACCACGACTGAATGTCCCTGCAGAACCTCTGCAAAACCTGGACTGGACCAACAAATTGGGAGGCCAACTGCTGCTCCAATCAACAACTATGCAATCATCGGGCGATTGGGAGGGGGACAATACATCTTGGGACTAGACTGAACCTAAAATTTGGTGATGCGCTAAACCTGTGATTAGGGTAATAATGTGCCTGGGAGTAGGGGAACACTGAGTCTGGCAATAAAATAATGGATTTTGGGATTAGAGGGGCATGGAACCTAGGAATAGAGGGGTGCTGAGTCTCGGGTTAGGGGGCATTGAGTCCTAGCACTAGGAGACAATGAGTCTAAGGTTTGGGGGCACTAAATTTGAGATTAGGGGAAAGTCTCAGATTGGATGAACACAGAGTGTGTAACTAGTGACACATTTGGTGACTTTGGACATACTGAGCCTAGAAATGGAGGGACAGGGAGCCTGGGAGGGGACTAATATGGAAGTAGATGCAGAGAGAGTCTGGAATTAGAGTTTATGATTAGGGGAACCCTGTACCTGGGATTACCAGGAATCCGAATCTGACTGGAAGTTTAGGACTGGAGGGGTAGAGCCGAACACTAACATGTGAATTAGGGACATGAAGTCTGCAATGAAGGCTGAGCCCGGCTATAGGGAAACTATACACGTTATACATATATTTCAGAGATATAATACAAATATATAGGGGGCGTTATGTAGCTTCTTGGGACAAATACTACAAATTATTTGGGGATTTCATACATATATAGGGGACATGATATAGGTGTATGGAGGGTTATATTACAAATATATTGGGGGCAGTATCCACGGATATTGAGGTGTTAAATGAATTTATTGGGGTGTCATAAGAGTTGTGAATTATGGGTGAATATATTATATAATAGAGTGTTTCAGAAGTTCTATGTACAGGGGGGCACAGGAGAGCCTCTAGTGGGGGGAGGGGAGACTTTCGGCCTGATTAGAGCCCCGGGTGTGGCAGCTCTATACAGCTGTCCGGATCCGCTCCGGGTTTTTCCTCCTCCCGGGTGTTCGGGCGTCCAATGAGCGGGCGCAGGAAGCTGGTGTGTCATTAGTGGAGCACACACACTCGCAGACACACACACACAGACGGTCGGACACAAGTAGTGGAAGATCTGGGATGGAGGAGTTGCAGTGACCCGCCGGTGTCCACCGATCTGCAGAGCCCACCGGGCCACCATGTTCCAACCCGCTCCCAAGAGGTGCTTCACCATCGAATCTTTGGTGGCCAAAGACAGCCCGGTGCCCGTCACCCGTGCAGAGGAGCCCATCAGACCCGCCGCCCTCAGCTATGCCAATACCGGCCCGATGAACCCCTTTCTGAACGGCTTCCACCCTGCGAGCAGCCGAGGAGTTTACCCCAACCCCGATCTCATCTTCAGCGACCCCCCTAACCCCGTCCACCCTGTGCCCACTGCCCTGGCACCTCACCCGCTGCCCAACAGCCCGCACCCCATCTTCAGCTCTCAGCAGAGGGACCCCTCAACCTTCTACCCCTGGCTCATTCACCGATACCGCTACCTGGGCCACCGCTTCCAGGGTGAGTCACCCCAAAACTTTACACCCAACTTTCCAAAGAGAAAAAAACATACAAATGCGGGTGTACAGACAGAGGGAGTGCAAGGAATTGGGTGTAGATCAGTCAGGGGGGAGAAGCTGGATGTAAATCTATTAAAAAGTGATTTTAAAATGATAGTTTTCTTCTGAGAGACAAGAGGAAAATCGGATGTGTTGAGGGGTGAGAGGAAAAACAAATCGGGTGCTGTACTGGTTTTAGATAAAAGTCGGGTGCGTTTTAGGGGTGAGAAGAATTAAAAATCGAATGCAATTTAGGAGTAAGATGGGTAAAATACGGGTGTATCTTAATGGTGAAAAGGATAAAAAATCTGGTGTAGATTAGGGATAAAAGGTTATAAAATTCGGGTGTGGTTTAAGAATGAGAAAGACAAAAAATCGGAGATATTTTATTGGTGCTAAATGAGCAAAAACTGCGAACAAAACGAAAGTGAGAGAAAGAGACCGCAACTCCGATCCTTCCTCTCACCCTACAATCTATATATAATATATCTATCACCCTACAATCTATATACATTATATCTATCACCCTACAATCTATTATATATATATATTTGTGTGTATATTTTATAGTTGTGAGGTATAACATTAGGAGCGGGGTGATTGCACAGTGTATGGCTCCCGTGCATTGAATCGGACGACATTTATCCATTTGTATGTTTGGCTTGTACATAGATCCGGTGATTCGGCACCATGATTACTCCCGATGTCAGCGATCTGTCTGTACAATAAATCTCGGTGATATTCCCAGATGAGTCCATTGATTGAACATTCATAGTGTATTCTGCCGTTTCGCCATCGATGTGCGATATTGATGCAGAAGTCCGACACACAGGGCAGACATCGGAGTGTGATGAATGCGGTCGGTGTATGTTTTGTCGGTGCGATCCTAGACAGATCACACAATTGTACCTGGGGAAGTCAGATTTTTATCTGGGTTAGTCTGGGCGCAGGGTATTTTTTAACATTTTATTTTTGATTGATTTTATATAGTTTTCTATAACAAAAACATACAGAACATGGGGTCAGTGTATTAATGTGTGCGATCTTTGTGCGATCTTTCGCAGGTGAAGGTTTGGTTCCAGAACAGAAGGACGAAGTTTAAACGACAGAAGTTGGAGGAGGAAGGATCAGATTCTTCCCAGAAAAAGAAAGGAGCCCATCACATCAATCGTTGGAGAATCGCCACCAAACAGGCTAGTCCGGAGGAGATCGATGTCACATCGGACGATTAATCGCCGCCAATTAGCACTTTGATGGACCTTTCCTCGTTTTGTACACCAGGGCAGCGGGCCCCGGATTACCAGGTTGGGGCCCCGGCCGGCTGGGGCCGATGGACCGATTTTTGCACTTGCAGTTTGGGATGAGCCCCGGCCGATGTATGGATTGTGTCTGGAGACTTTCATTATTATTATTATTATTATTGGACGCTCGGTGACGCTGCGCCGGCGCTGCGACTTTCTTGTCGCTGTGTAGATATTTTTGTGTTTTGTGTTCACACCTGTCCGGATCTCCGATCTACTTCCGAGAAGTATCAGCTGTCAATATTTTGTCAATAAAGATCTCTCCCTATGTCGGCAGGCTGGCTCTTGGCTCTGGATGTGGAGGGGCCCCTGGCCCCGCATTGTCCCCATTGCCCCATTCCTTCTCATTATTCGGATCTTTAAAGGCCTTTTGTGAAAGTGCAAATCAGCGCAGGCAATTATCCTGGCCGGGTATGGTGATGGTAGGGGGGCCCATTAATCTCTGTAATCCCCCATAGGGGGAGGGGGAGTAGCCCCAATCAGGCAGGTTGCCCCCACATCGCACGTGTCCCCGGAATATCCGATTTATTAAAGTGGAAGGAAAAAGTTTTTTGCTTCAAACAGATGCAAATTGCAGCATGAAAGAGCGTCTGTGTGCGCCGGCAAATTGTGTCCAATCTAGATAAAGAGGATTATCGGCTGTATACAGCCAGATCTCAGCACAATGCCATTATCGGCCATGAAAGGACACAAAGAGCTGGATTACTGGGGGATAATCCATCAAACACGCCGCAGACCGTTATCTGCCGACCGACACACACAGGGACCAATCGCAGCACACCCCATAACATACAACACACCACGTGTACACCGTGAATGTGACCTGGATGTGTGTAAAGATACACCTGTATATTACCTGTACATACACACCACTCATATACTGCCTGTATATATACACACCACTCATATACTGCCTGTATATATACACACCACACATATACTGCCTGTATATA
>NC_092867.1:474148-475149 GCF_032062135.1 Pyxicephalus adspersus | reverse complement strand
CATATACTGCCTGTATATACACACCACTCATATACTGCCTGTATATACACACCACACATATACTGCTTGTATATACACACCACTCATATACTGCCTGTATATACACACACCACTTCTATACTGCCTGTATATATACACACCACCTGTATAATACCTATAAAAATACACCACTCATAAACTGCTCCTATTCTGCCTGTGTAGATATAAGAACCACTCATTTACTGCCTGTATATATACATCGCCTGTACTATATATTACCTGTGTATACATACCATTCATATACTGTGTCTAAATCACCTGTATATATATACATTACTGATATACTGCTGATTTATATGCATAACACCTGTATATTGCTTGTATATATACACACCACTTGTATACTGCACACACACTGTCATATACTACCTGTATGCCCAAACCACCTTTATATATATAAATATACATACACGCTGCCATATATCAGCTGTATGTGCACACTGCCGACATGCTGCCTGTACCTATGCACTTAAATATAAATATATATGTAAGCAATATAAATACATAGTTGTATAGGGTTGTAAATAGCTCTGAATAACATCGTAAAATTGTATAAAATTTATTTGTGTGTTTTCCTACAGTGGCCGCAGAATATTAGTATATAGTATATATTATGTTGTATCAATGTTTTCCCGTACTGGCTCTGCTAGTGTAGTAAATAGTACATATTATGTTGTATATAACTGGATTCCTAAAATTGTCCCAGTAGTGTTATAAATAGTTGTACAACTGTATTCTTGAACTATTCCCAGTTGTATGTCTGCACTGGCTCCGGTAGCATTGTGTACAGTTGTATGCCTGCACTGGCCCTAATAGTGACGTGTACAGTTATAAGTCTGCACTGTCCTTGGTAGTGAAGTGCACAGCTGTATGCCTACACTGGTCCCTGTAGGGTTGTGTACAGTTGTATTACTGCACAGGCCCCAGTACTGTTGTGTACAGTTGTATTCCTGCCTTGTTCC
>NC_092867.1:468740-470792 GCF_032062135.1 Pyxicephalus adspersus | reverse complement strand
GTTAGTAAATATTAGTATGAATAATAACATCAGAAGAAAACAACTAACAGTAAATAATAAACAAGTAATTGTAAAAATAAATCATACATATAATATTAGTAATAAATCATTTGGAAGTGATCCTTATTTATAAGAGGTCACATGACAGCATTCATTTGCAAATATCACCAATTGACGTTGGTGCTTTTTTCATTGAAATCTCGGGTATAATTAGCAGAAATGGGCATGTGGTAATGGGTTTCTACACAATAATTCCACAGCAACAATGTGGTTGGTTTATTATCTTTTAATTTAGGCACCAACAGACACCATGGAAACAAGTGTGTTTACTGACAGGTTCTCTTTAGGAAATCACAGTAATGGAATATATTATCTTCAGGATTCAATGTCACATTTGTCCCACAAATAAAGAGAATGATCACAGTTAAAATAATATAAAATAAAAAATAACTTTGGGTTCCGAAGATTTGGCAGGAAACTGTTCCTTATTGTAAGGATGAGGTACATGGAGATAAAAGTGTGTAATTATATGTAGAAATATATTATTCATAAAACATGCAGAAAATATTATAGGTGCAGCTCCTCCCACTATATGTAGAATCTATGGGTAGCACTCTCTATATGTATAAAAATCTAACAGCCCCCCTCTTTAGTAATAGCATTGGGTAGCCCACCCCCAATACCAGTGCTGGGTTACAGCAGGTCTGTACTGGGGTGCTCTACTAAAGGAACTTAGTCTGTTCACATAGCAATAACAATTGTATCCTTGCAAGGGATATTTCACTTAGTAAAAGTAAAGCTTAGTAAATTAGATGAAGCTCTGCTAACTTCAAATAACTCCAAAGACTAATTTAGTTTTTTTTTTGTATGTAATTGGATTTTCTTTGCACAGTAAATTATTACTGCATTCACTAAACTTGCAGGCTGATAGTTCACCTTGGAAAGTGAACAGCCTAATTAGTAGAACGTCCCAAATAAGTTTACATAGAACTGGGCTCTGGAGCGCCTCCCTGTGAGCTCCATGGTAATTTCATAATTCTGTATCTGTAGGGAGCATGGAGACTAGTGAGCAGAATGGCGGGATTGATCTGGTGATTCCCACAGATATTACCTTTATGTATATACTTATTACATATGAAATGAAACTTTTACGTCTTCCCCAGGAACCAGAATGATTGACCCCCATCAATGTTCCTGGGATCAACAAATAGTATTATTCCTGACATGTCCCTGTCCCTCCCCTGACACCAGGCTGATCTCTCCCATGCCACGGCGCACTGTTCCCACCTGTTCCCACTTGTCTCCAGATATGATGTCAGTGGAGCCTGCTCCAACAAGCTCAGCATCATTATGTACACTTTGTATGCACAAGATTTTATTGTTTCTTCCTTCTGGGAAATCTTGGAATCAATGATTAGTATTTTGCTTCACACATCGAATTGGGAGTTGAATGGATCCTATATATCGGTGAAGTCTTCATTAGTGTTGTATATCAGACCTAATACAATCTGACAATGTGTATAATGTGTATACAGATATTCACTTCCCACATTCAGCAAATACTGGAATTTATTTAGTTCACCAATACCTGGGAGCTTGTCAACTCTTACCTGAATACATAGAGCTAGAAACAGCCACACACATTCCTATGGATGAAAAACTCACAAGTCACATACATGTATCAATCACAAGTCACATACATGTATCAATCACAAGTCACACGTCACATAAATGTATTGTTTACAAGCCTCATGGTATATACATGTATACACATATACCTGGAAATCTGCCTAAAGCATTCGGCCCCATTATTGTTAATGTAGAGGTGGACATAATCCATGTGGAAATACACATGCCCTAAACCTGTCCTAACATTTTATGTATGTATTTCTAATTTTTATACAGACATATATGTATAGCACAAATACACAGCACACGTGTCATAGTCATACCTAATCAGAGTTTATTTTATATAGGACCCAGACACATACACACAATCTGATAATCCTCACACCTACACACAGCTCATACAATCCTCCCATTTACACACAC
>NC_092867.1:438287-463113 GCF_032062135.1 Pyxicephalus adspersus | reverse complement strand
TCCTATAACTGTATAGGGGGAAACTTGTACCAGGGTCTACCCCTATTTTAGGTTTCAGCAGGAGTTCCCAGAGACTTGAAAACTATTTAAAGGGTTACTCTGGGGTTAAGAATTAAGAAAGGCTAGTATATGGGACATCCTGTACCAAGAAGGGGCTAACTGCACCCCAAATTATCACTGATATAATGAGATATCTTCATATAACTTTATAGCGGGATATCCTGTTTTGAGGGAATGACTGATAAATGTCTTATTATAAGGCATATCCAGCACCCTCAATACAAGAATATTTCTTCCTATAACTATATAAAGGGATATTCTGTACTGAGTGGGGATACCTACACCCCATATTCCTACCATTATAATAAGATTTCTTTCTTTAACTGTACAAAGAAATATCTTGTATGAGGAAAGACTACTTGCACACCAGATTATCCCCATTACAATGAGAATCTAAACCTTTATTTATTTCTTTATAATTTTTTTAATAACTCTACAGAAAGATTATTCAGTGAAGGGTATCTGCACAACAAATTCAACCTTCCTTTAAAAAATATTTATTTTTTTTACTGTATCAAAAGTAATAGTGTTTTATCCAGAAGGCTAACCCTAAGCAGAAGCCAAGACTGTGGAGGATGATCGGGGGTCCAGTTATGTTAAACCAAGGAGATATTGCAATTGGTCAAAGCTGACAAGGAAGTTGGTTTGTGATGGGCCCAGTACAGGTAATACAGATAGGACAACATCATTGTGCACATTGCAATCCAACCTAAAGTGCTATGTCCAAGGGCCCCATTTTGCCAATTCCCAATCTGCACTCTATCATTAAAGTGTCCAATCCATACACCTCACCAATGGTTCAGACTGACTAGAACAGGAAAAGGGGTCATAGTTTCCAATTCTCTCACTGTTGCCAGACTTCTACAGGTTTGGGGAACCCTTAATATATAAAGGCGACTCAAACACTATCCATGGCACCGATTCAATCTCCTCTTGTGATTAGAGGATGTACAGATATGTGGAGGTCTGTGTGCCTCTGTACAATCTCTCCCCAATCTGTGTGTCACCATACAAACACCTTCAGTCTTTCCTGTGTATGCGTGCCTCTGTACAATCTCTAGGGAACAGTGTAACCAATAAGAGTGCAGCACGGGTAGGGATCACAGGAAGATATGAATGCACTTAATTTCTGTAGAGATTTTTTGCACCATAATATAAAAATTAATTAAAAAAACACTTTCTGAAATATTTACCGGATGAAATAGAAACAAAAATGAGAAATACATTGGCAGAGTGTACATATAGTTTGTGTCACTCGCGTTGTCCAATGAACTTCAGCAATCCATGTTACCCAGAATGGGGTAGGGTCACCCCAAGGTAGAGTTAGCTCACCCAGTCTATGTGAAAGGACAATGCTGCACTTCAGTTCTGAGAGTCCATATGTTGGTTGGCACTTGGCTAACGGTATTGCTGATTACAGGACATCCCCCCACCCCAAGTGGTGGTATAATACCAGCACACACATGTTAGCGATTTGCAGTGAATACATTTAGCATATATAAATGATAAAGTGCTGATTAGGTGGGAGAGCGGACCGGGGATATGCGATGGGCACACAACGTGCCATTGTTCGGCAGTGCCAGCTTATGGTGAATTCCAGCTCTTGTTCCTTCCACCTCGCCTGCTATTTATAGACAGCCTTGTGGTTTTTCGGCACATTACGGTGCTCCACCGGCTCCTTCTGGAGCTCACAGACTGAAATATTAAAGAAAAGTATTAATAGCTGACAACTCTGACACAAGAAAATGGCGGCCTGAAATATGACAGCCAGATGCTGAAGGGAGCATTATACTCAATACTTGTCTGCAGTCTCTGTGACCGTAACACCTCACCAAAATAAACAGCCACTTTCACCCCGCCAAACCCTACTGACCCACACACACTGTAGTGTTACTACAACACAACCAACTGTTACCACTAAATTGTACTACATGATACCATCTGTTCCTACAACATGCCAACTCTTACTACAACACAACTGACTGTTACTACAGTGCACCAACTGTTTCTTCATCATGGCGGGAAGTGGAGACACAAACAATTGTTAGTAAATCCCCCCATTGTGGGAGGGGCAAAGACACAAAATACTGGGGGAAATCTCCCCATTGTGGGAGGGGCAGAGACACAAAATACTGGGGGAAATCTCCCCATTGTGGGAGGGGCAGAGACACATGTAAGAGGAAATAGGTAAGTACATTTTTGGTTGCAGCATTTTTAGCTTACTGTGTACCCCTTCAGATGTCTGCTGGATTACTCGAGGTCTATTTAAAGGATCCCATGGTAGACTGACAACAGTGAAGCTAATTAAAAGGCAGTGTTTTTAATTGCAGCAGGAAGTGATGCGACTGGCAGGATCTCCAGGTAAAAGACTTTGCAACAGATTTCTAAACATTTTCAACAGTTGGACATGATGCCACACATGTGAAGACGGATATACTGTTACATACAGTACATAAAAGGTTTCTTTCATCTGACAAACCATGTGTTTTCCAGCACTGCACAGTGTGCTCTGATCATGGTGAACACTAAAAACAGGACACAATCGCACTGCGGTCCTCATTCTACAGCAACGTATGCCATCTCTGCCAGGTTAGCAAATATTTGTGCTGCATTCAGTGAATTTACAGTCTCACGAGTTAACAGCATTCTTCAGTGAGTAAAAATATTGGTTATCACTCAATTAAAATGTGTTTCTTTCCCTAGATGTACAGGCGTCACGGACGTTTACATAAAAGGAGATGGGCTTGAAAATATTGACATCAATTTAATTAAGAGTTTGTTCTGTACCTGCAGGGTGATTCCCCCAGATAAAATTTTCATGTCTAGGTAGAAATTTTCCGTAAAAACACTTTGATCAGCTCTGGTGCCAAACCAAAAATTTATCATAATTGCCTGACCTAAATTGCTGCTTCTTCATTTTAGGAATATTTGGCAGGAAGACAGGTGCGTACACCACATATTATCCCCCGAGAGGTATGAAGACTGAAAGACAAGTGCGTAGACCACATATCATCCACTAAGAGGTGGGATGATGAAAGAAGAGTGTGAAGACCACATTCTATTCACTAAAAAGCGGGAAGACTAGTGTCATCCTCCCATTACTTACCTCCATAACCTCCACAAACATTGTAGTCTCAAACATTCTACTGCCAAAACAAACATTTCACTGCCACAAACATCCCAGTCCCACAAACATCCCAGCGACACCAATATCTCAGTGCCTTAACATTCAAACAGGCAATTCTTCTAACATAAAGGACAGATAATAACAGTACTGTTAACACACAGTATAAATCACACCAGGCCCCCATTGCGTATTGTATCAGCCACATTTGGCCACGGCTGAGAGAAGGGCTCACACTGCTATAGGAATTGTATTGGCAAATCTTTTGTAAACAGACTCTGCACTGCCCAGAGGACTGAAGACGGTGCCAAATGAGCTTCGGTGTCTGTGCAGCCAGCAGGATATGGAGCTCAGCATGAAGTGCCAGCGCACTACCACCTGGCTGTCACATTCTCACCTCACCTGGCAGCTGGGTGCTTGAAGGGGAACCAGATGACTCCATGCCCATCAAGTAGCAGACCTGCAGTAAAGGAAATGGGGCAGGAAGGTATAATCATAATTGACAAACAGGGGTCCGGGGCAGGAAAGTAATACCATACTTGGGGGAAAGGGGAATGGGGCAGGAACTTTAACCAGGTATAGGCTATTACTGTTTCACATGCCAGGCCTGGGTACTCCTCTGCTCCATCCTAAACATGGAGATATCTATCAGAGCCAGCAGGAAGGGTTAGAAAGAGAAAGAGACACTCTGGAAAGTGGAGAGAGAAAGAGAGAGAGATAGTGAACATAAAGCAGGGAAGATAAGCGAGCGAGTGGAGGGAAACACAACCCCAGTCTCTCTCCTTACACCGCACAGTCCAGCTACTGTTAATGAGCCCAATTGCTGCTAATGAAGCTATTGGATATCTGACGTCTTATTATGAGAGGAAGAAAAGAGATTGCACACCTAGAAGATACGAAAAGCCAGCAGAAGAGATCACACAAAACAGCAGACCGGGTGTGCCAAGCCTTTAACATTTGTCCGGCTCCAGACGGCAGGTTACCAGCTTCCAGACTGAGGGGGTTCTCACATTTAAAGGGCACCCCTATGTAACTTAAGGAAACCTGGCAGGTCTGCAGATATAAAGCATTGGTCAGGTAGATTAGGAAGGTTTTATTAGTACTGTGGGGAGAGACTTCCCATTTAGCTGTACGAGACATTTTTAGGTACCAGGGAACACACTGCCTGCATTGTATAAAAAGCATGACATAGTTCATATGATACTTGTTACCATGAGCATTTACCAGGTCACCCAGGTGCATGAGTCTAAGATATAGAATAAAAATACTGGGCCCTGGGCGGAGAGGGGGGGGGGGGGGACTTAAAAATAAATTGCTACGTTAGATAGAAGCGTATATTTCCTCATGTGAGATCGGCACTATGGTGCAGGTTAGTTACTTAGATGTTTCTTGGTCACTCTCTACCCCATGAGACACGTGTAATATCTCTGAAGGGTTATTTCAGGGAACTATATAGACCAGCCAGACTCCCTGTTCACAGCCTCACAGGTATTGTGTCCTGCACCCCAATATTGGGATCCCAGACTTCGGGTGCAGGAGAGCAGAAAACACCCAATGACATTACTAAACAATTCCCCACGGCTACCAATCGGATTGCTGCTTTGGAAATGGAATGTGATTGGCAGAGACTAGGAGATGATTATACAGGATTACAAAGCAATCCCTCATATGAGTAGATCTCTAGATTCTGGCAGCAGCTGATTGCACATAATCACAACTTCAGCACAGCTGCAGAATTTCTAAATTTAGTGTACAGTATCATTTTCACAGTCAAGAGGAATAACCATTCCATTGTATCAAGATCCTTGTGCAATATGTCATTGTATTATCACCCGTATATATTATTTCATGCCATATGTTTAAAATAATGACCCTTCTAGATGAATATTTGTCACATGATTTTATTATTATTAATCTGTAGTGTGTAGCATTCACATTATAATCATTCTATAGTTTATCACATGGTCATTATTATCGTTCTTTGCCTTCTATGATAATGCAATAAGTGACATTATTATCCTTGTAGAATTCATCTCAATATTATTAGTTTCCTTCTGTCAAATTATTATTGTTATGATTGCCTCCAGAAGAATATTTTACACACAGTTCCTTGTGGAGGACCTCCTGAGTGATATCTATTGATATCTGTAGAAATGATTTCTTATTTATGATTGTACATCAGTTTTCTGCTTCTCTGGGGTTCATATTCACTCCGTATAGGTGAAGGATACCATTGCTGAACTCCCCCATGAAGTGAATAATACACCTGATGTATATTTTTGGTGTATTGAGGGTCGCAGCTTTATCATTCATTTAATGGGGATCCAATCGTGCAGGCTGTGGAGCGGAGTGATAGGATGTTCATTTCCATTGGTGTACAATAAAGCTGATTAAAGTGGTGTAATCACATGGTTGGTGTGGCTCTTCTTATGGCAATGGAACTTTTCTACCACATAGCTTGTTAGTAGATTTAAAGGAGATTGTAGTCCGATTGTATAACATCTTTAGACAAGCGGCACTGTGCAGAAAATCTGACAGAATCACAATGCTGGCCCTCTGCAGGTACCGCTGTCCAGGGGAAGAAGCAGCACATGAAGCCAACATAAATAGCAGGAGAAAGTAGAGTGATAATGAGACGGGGCTATCCTTGTGCTATTTCTCCTTTCACTGTTCAGTCACAGTGTACAAACAGATCCAGGATGACACAGAGGAAGTGGGTAGAGGATGCTGGCCATAGGACTGAGGACATCTAATGGCAGGGTAAACTCCTGATATGGAGGATAAATGTTCAGCAAATATTTTTTTTCCTTTGTAATGAGCAATTTATTTGTATTGTGTTATTTGGATCTGGAGTTCTGCCCAGGTCTTGGCTCGGAGCTCAGCTTTATTAAGTCAGGCCTCTGTGGCCTGTTGTCTGGCTCCTCTGTGCTGCCACATTTCATCATCGGCAGCTCTGCTCAGGAGACATTTCTGGGTGTTCTGATAGAATGAAATGTGCTGGACCTCATGTAGTGCCGCCAACATGAAGATAATGACACCCGGAATGCCTCACGCAGATTCTCGGGTTACGGCAGCATTGGAGTTCTGAAAGTCAAGATGTGTGATTTGCGTACAGAATGGGCCCCGGCTCCAGTCTTTCATCCTGACCCCCCCCCCCACCTTGTCCCGGCCCTCTCAGAAATGACTGTAATTATGTCTGCAAAGAGCCAGCAAGGTGACATCACATGAGCCGGAGTCAGGGCCGGAGCCCCATCTGTATAGTATGAAGCAACTCTGTATTCTCCGGGGTTCTTCCCACCATCCAACCCGATTACCTCGCCCTGTACTGGGCGGAGCCTACAACCAATATACAAGTTCTACATACATATCTTGTTGTTTGTTCTTGGAAGAGACGAACATATCAGCAGGAAAAATACCATACAAAAAGGTTTCCTGATCCACTGCCGGGGCCCTGACAATTCTGTATGGGGGACACATATACACCTTCCACAATTCACAACAATCCCTGGGACACAATGGGGTCACATGGGGCCCTACACACAGTCTCCCATGGTCAATATTTACAGGTATAGAATTTGGGGGTCACCAGGTAAGGAATCTTAGCATGCTTGTTATGTATATATAGAAATATTCCACTATGATGCACACTGACAGCACACAATGCTTTTGTAGAACGTTCATTGTGCTCCCCCTGTGCTGGCTGCTCATTGCAGAGGGCCGATAGCCTGACCCCAGGCCCGTTGCAGACAAGGCCACCATTACATTGCTAAGCAGGCATAACATCTGCTGGGTAATGATTGGGTGTGTGGGGAACATGGTAAAAGGTTCTGGTCACACTGCTAGCAATGAAAGAAATCAAGACGTCTCACTGGCCAAACACACACAGGGATATATCCGGTGGCACATACAAAATTGAGCTCAGTTTCCATTTATACATTATTCATTATGTTTATATTAGCACTTTGACTTAGTTTTCCCCCTTGCAGTACCTGTACAGCATAGATCAAACTGGAGAGGAAGAAACAGCACAAGAATCCAACCATATGTGCTGCAGTGCAATAAGCATGCCAATAGGAGGAAAGAGCACACAGAGCACCGACCTCATCACTCTGCTGCTTCGGAGACCTGCAACTGAAAGTGAAACTTCAGCAGAGACAAATTAGGTGTAGCAGAAGTGTGTAAATCTCAGAAGTGAATAGACAGACATTCACATGCCTTAGCAGGGAAAGCCATTGCTATTTATATGTTCATCAGTTTGTTTGGAACTCAGCTTGAAATATGGATGCTCCCTTCCTGGACACGGGGAGAGATTTTAGGAAATTCTCCATACACATAGAGACGACTTTGCTTGATATGCTCACAGAAGTGAATGGTATTTCTACCTCCCAGATCCCTGGCTGTCCAATCTCCATCACATGCAGGAGTATATTTGGGACATTTTCCTCAGCCAGGCTGCAGAATTTTCGGAAGGTCATTTCCCCCAGCAAAGTCCTCCTGTGTATGAGCCAGCACTGGGACAATTATTTATAGTGCTGTTATGTATTAATATCTCCTCAGAGAGATTTATTTTCTGCCTGTAGAAAGTCTAAATCCACACATTCACCCAGCAATGAACACACAATACAGCTGTGAGCCCCAGAAGAATGCTAATGGCATTGATTTGGCCCAGTCAGCAGGGAGCTCCCAGGTCTCTGTGTCATTGAATAAACTGTCATCAGCAGCAGCGGGAAGAAGACTGTCAGCTGTCTGAGCGGAGCTGATGAAAGTTCCTGTTTGCAGCCTGATTGGGCAGCTGCCATCCCTCTCCTCGCTCTGTCAATACTGTGCCCTTCGCCTGGACTGCTAACAGTCCCTGGGGGTATAACACCCAAGTCTTCAAAGTCACATGATGGGAATAAAAAAGATTTCCTGAAATGCAATAAAAATTCACCACATGATTCCCCATAACATGGGTGAATCTGTGTGAGCTGCCAATCACAGGACAATAGTGGGGTAAAACATCATGAAGATGATTGCAGCTGTATGGCACAGAGGAGACTCATATAGCAATCCGCCATGCAGATGGATATAGATTCCTTGTACAAAGTGATCCGGAGTCATTACCGACTGATTTTACACATATCTTACTAAATCCCAATCAAAACTAAATGTGCTGTCACTAGGTACTGGAATGTGGCAAATATCCGATTGCCTAGAACTGGAGACATCACTCAATCATTATGGCTGCAATTATGGCACAAATTACAAACAGGCCAAGAAATGCAAAGAGAACAGAACACCAATACTACCGATGGATCAACCAATTGTATGCTGACATCAGCAGCTTCAGCTCATTCACTAAGCTAAGTGAAGAATCCTTTGCAGGGAAATATTTTAGATTCCTATAGTAAATAAAAGCCATTCTATAAACCATTGGGACTTTTCATAAGTGGAAATAAAAATGCCAACTTAATAATGTTGCTGCATCGTGAAGGAGGGTTGTGAGGATCACATATATATTTATATGGAGATGTCCCCCACCTCACAAGACTACGTACATCTAGTTACCCCGTTACCATGATAATAAATATGGAGCTGCTACCCCTTGTGGATAGAATCGGAGTTCACACAAGATTTTGGGTGGTGTCTGTGGAGATTTGCCCCCAATAATGAGGTCAGGTACTGATGGTGGGGGATCTGCCCCCTATTGGTGAGGCTGGAAGAGCACAATTGTCTGCAATGTCTTTGTATAATGTCACTGGAGAGACTTGAACCCCATCACTCTGAGGACTGGGCCACATACCATTGTCTATAGGTAGATAAGATATTCAGGTGCCCCCTTAATATGTACCCCAGCAGCTGCTGCTCTCCATATCACAGACCTGGAAAGTGGAGTCACGTCTCCAGCATGTAAATGACTTTGTATTCTGCCTCACATCTGCACTTCTATTTTGTTTTTCAATTATTTTTTGTCTGATGTAAGCATAACAAAATCTCAGATAAGGCCAGAAAAAGTAATACCGTCTTCACACTTCAAACAGTTCGGGTTTATTTTAAAGACGTTTAGCTTTTCCATTAGTTGAATAAATAAGTTGTGCAGCAGCGACTGAGTCTGCAGGGGGCAGGCAGACCTTGGCGTGGCGCTTGTGTACTCTGATGGTTGGTTCACAAAGGTAAGTCATAAAATCCACAAGGGCCCCAAGCCTCAGCAGACGTGTGTGTGTTCCAGCTCTTCTCCACCATGAAAAGACGCTTTGTATGAGCGCTGTAAGAGATGCATGGACGGCCATGTTGGATGGGAGATAACACTGCCAGGATTGTGCAGTGACAGAACCAAGCTCCAGTGACAAGCAGCAGCCAAATCTATTAGCAGCTAAACCACAAGTTAAATCTCTCTAAATAAATTAAAAACGGGATGCCAGGCTCCATTCCAGGCCTACAAAGCCAGGGAGAGAATAAAGATAAATATATATCACACCCTATACAGTCCTTACAGAATACAGACCACCGATATCTACACCCAGATTACTATTATTATATATCACACCCTATACAGTCCACCTGTACTATATACACCCTGCACAGTCCACAGCCCACCTGTACTATATACACCCTGCACAGTCCATACAGAATACAGACCACCGATATCTACACCCATATTACTATTATTATATATCACACCCTTTACAGCCCACCTGTACTAATGTATTTAAAGGACACAGTTGTTTTGTAGATCTAACTATGATGGAAAGCCTTGTGATAATCCCATAGATTAGAGGACCATGATGTGATCACAGTGGCACTACAAGGACCAATATATAGTCTGATTTCTATATGTCAGGTCCAAGCCAATACTTTCCTCCACACCAGCCCTGAGGAAGGGGAGATTTGTTCAGTACCCAAAATGTGTTGGGGAAATCACACTGCAACCAATGCAGAAGGCAGTGGGCGGGTCTAGGTGTGGCCGGGCGCTGATTGACAGGCTGCAAGCATGAGAATCATCACTGACATTACGGATATCCACTACCCTGCAACATCATCCTATGTACCCAATGTAACAGCACAACCATCATAGGAGCGGGCCCTGAACTGAGGAGCAGTGCAGTATTGTAGTCATCTGATCACAGAAAGCTGCATTAGTTGGGCTTTGTGGTGTTTTAGGGACTTTGCAGGGAATTAGGAGAAAATTGTAAATGCAAATAGAACTTGTAAGTAGATGTTGCAGCACATATTAGTTTTGAAATGAGAGGCCATAATTGCACCTAGTCTTCTTATTACATGCAGCGGTGGCTGCACAGTGCCTAAAATACCTGACATTAGCGGCCTGCCAGAGATGAGGAGCGGGAAGCTTCGTCGGCCTCCCTGGGCTGTCACTGCTGGGGCTCATTAGCTGAGCTGTGGATGCTGTTTAGAAATCCATAAGGTGATTTCTGTTAATGAACAGTGCAAATGATTCGGCTAACTACCTAAAGATTAATAATAGATAGGAGTGCTGTAACAAACAAGTTTGGGTCCCTGGGGATGACTGGAGGAGAGGGAGTAATTGGATCAAGGAAGCGGCACAAAGCGTTTTCATTTCCACGCTTTTTTTGTGGTGTTAAGGCCTTTCTAAAGATCTCACCAAATATTCGGAGTGTTAGAAGTATCTGTCTTCAGCCCCTGCGGATGTGACCTTATCTGTACTTAATAATTAGTCATTATAAGAACTGGTGCAGAAATAAATGCCATTATTAGGTTTCCATGGCAATAGGTCCAGAAGCACCAGATTAACTAATAGTAATGCAACCCTTGAGGTGGTTTATTAACATGAACACGAGGGTACCAGCTCCATCATTTATGTGCAGATTAGAAATTATACCGAAACTCACTAAAACTCCATTTCTGGCACCATCAGCCTGACAAAAAGTCATTACCCTTAGCAACTCCCATCATGCAACAGGTGTAAGTTGCTTGTCCAGACGTCGGCCATCTTTGATGGATCTTCTGCAGAGATCTGAACTTCTCTGTACAGGCCTACTGGTAGTTGGGAACTAGGCAGTCGCTGAATGATAAATGCTGGTTGCTATGGGAAACTGCACAAAGCTTGGAAATGAAAGGGCTGTATAGGCTGCAAGGGTAAATACTCATTATACACCCAATATAACCAGATCTGCACCTATAAACACCCAATATATTCCCAATATAACCAGTTCTGCACCTTTATACACCCAATATATTCCCAATATAACCAGATCTGCACCTATATACACCCAATATAACCAGATCTGCACCTAAATACACCCAATATATTCCCTATGTATCCAGATCTGCACCTATATACACCCAAAATGTTCCCAAAATAAACAGATCTGCACCTATATACAGCCAATATATTCCTGATATAGCCCGATATGCACCTATATACACCTAACATATTCCCAATATAACCAGATCTGCAACTATATACACCCAATATAACCAGATCTGCACCTATATACACCCAATATATTCCTGATATAGCCTAATATGCACCTATGTACACCCAATATACCCAGATCTGCACCTATATACACCCAATATGTTCCCACAATAACCCGATCTGCACCCATATACACCCAATATATTCCCAATGTATCCAGTTCTGCACCTATATACACCCAATATATTCCCAATATAACTAGATCTGCACCTATATACACCCAATATAATATATTCCCAATATAACCAGATCTGCACCTATATACACCCAATATATTCCCAATGTATCCAGATCTGCACCTATATACACCCAATATATTCCCAATGTATCCAGATCTGCACCTATATACACCCAATATATTCCCAATATAACCAGATCTGCACCTATATACACCCAATATATTCCCAATATAACCAGATCTGCACCTATGTACACCCAATATATTCCCAAAATAACCAGATCTGCACCTATATACACCCAATATAGTCCCAAAATAACCAGATCTTCAACTATATACACCCAATATGTCCCAAAATAACCAGATCTGCACCTTATATACACCCAATATATTCCTGATATAGCCCGATATGCACCTATATACACCTAATATATTCCCAATATAACCAGATCTGCAACTATTTACACCCAATATACCCAGATCTGCACCTATATACACCCAATATAACCAGACCTGCACCTTTATACACCCAATTGATTCCTAATATAAGCAGATCTGCACCTATATACACCCAATATATTCCCAATGTATACAGATCTGCACCTATATACACCCAATATATTCCCAATGTATCCAGATCTGCACTGTATACACCAAATATATTCCTGATGTATCCAGATCTGAACCTTTATACACCCAATATATTCCTGTATATCCGGATCTGCACCTATATACACCCAATATATTCCCGTATATCCGGATCTGCACCTATATACACCCAATATATTCCCGATATATCCAGATCTCCACGTATATACACCCAATATATTCCTGATAAACCCGGATCTGAACCTTTATACACCCAATATATTCCCGTATAACCGGATCTGCACCTATATACACCCAATATATTCCCGATATATCCAGATCTCGACCTTTATACACCCAATATGTTCCCGATGTATGTGTTGACACAATCCACATTACCCTGCCAGGCTGCAATGAAAAAAAAAAGCTTTGTGAAGGTGGAAACAGAAAAACAAAAGGTAACATCTGCTGCAGGGTGCGCTGGCAGCGTCCTCTGGGAGCCGTCCCACCAAGTATTCATTAGACAAATACAGTTGGAAAAAATATGATATTTACAGCAAGTTTAGCTGTAATTAGAGCATTGTGCCGCCTCCTCCAGCAGATGGGCGCAGCGGTTATTTATAACAATTCTCTCATGTACAGCACACATGGCACGTCAGAGCTCAGAGAACAACCATCTATGGAGAATACAACAATCTGATTAAACAATCTCGGTTACCTGATCACTGCAGGTGTATGTGACCTCCTTCTGTAACCAGATCTGCACCTATATACACCCAATATATTCCCAATGTATCCAGATCTGCACTATATACACCCAATATATTCCTGATGTATCCAGATCTGCACCTATATACACCCAATATATTCCCAATGTATCCAGATCTGCACCTATATACACCCAATATATTCCTGATGTATCCAGATCTGCACCTATATACACCCAATATATTCCCAATATAACCAGATCTGCAACTATATACACCCAATATACTCCTCATGTATCCAGATCTGCACCTATATACACCCAATATATTCCTGATATATCTGGATCTGCACCCATATACAGCCAATATATTCCCAATATATCCAGATCTGCAACTACATACACCCAATATACTCCCAATAAAACCAAATCTGCAACTATATACACCCAATATATTCCCAATGTATCCAGATCTGCACCTATATACACCAATATAACCAGATCTGCACCTATATACACCCGATATATTCCCAATATAACCAGATCTGCATCTATATATACCCAATATATTCCCAGTGTATCCAGATCTGCACCTATATACACCCAATATATTCCCAATAAAACCAGATCAGCATCTATATACACCCAATATATTCCCGTATATCCCGATCTGCACCTATATAATCCCAATATATTCCCGATATATCTGGATCTGCACCTATATACACCCAATATATTCCCGATAAACCTGGATCTGAACCTTTATACACCCAATATATTCCCGTATATCCGGATCTGCACCTATATACACCCAATAATTCCCGATATATCCAAATCTCGACCTTTATACACCCAATATATTCCTGATAAACACGGATCTGAACCTTTATACACCCAATATGTTCCCGATGTATGTGTTGACACAATCCACATTACCCTGCCAGGCTGCAATGAAAAAAAAAGCTTTGTGAAGGTGGAAACAGAAAAACAAAAGGTAACATCTGCTGCAGGGTGCGCTGGCAGCATCCTCTGGGAGCCGTCCCACCAAGTATTCATTAGACAAATACAGTTGGAAAAAATATGATATTTACAGCAAGTTTAGCTGTAATTAGAGCGTTGTGCCGCCTCCTCCAGCAGATGGGCGCAGCGGTTATTTATAACAATTCTCTCATGTACAGCACACATGGCACGTCAGAGCTCAGAGAACAACCATCTATGGAGAATACAACAATCTGATTAAACAATCTCGGTTACCTGATCACTGCAGGTGTATGTGACCTCCTTCAAGCTGCTGTACAATTCCCATAGACTTGTACAGATACTCCAATGGCACCCACATATTACAATCCAAACCTTTAACAATCTGGACTACGAAAGTTTTCATGTGTGGGAAAAGATTCAGTTATTCAGTGATTTATGATCAACTTTTGAAACTCTGTAAAATGTATGTTGTAGGTTTGGGTTGAAGTGTTAGAACCCCTTTCAGGTATTTATATTGTGCCCCCATTTCCTGTCCTTGTGACCATGCTCCCCTCATAATGAGGATTGGAATTTATGATCTACAATAAAACAATAATTCGGGGAACTTTGGGTAATGGTAAAATACCTGATAATGACAAATATTGGAAATATTCCACTATGATGTAAAATATTTTATATTGATGTCAGATTGATGACCATATGGCCTGTAAACAAACTGTACCTTATTGGCTCCTGTCAGTGTACGAGGGGGTGCTAAGAAGTTCCTGGCTTTGCCCCCTTTCAGATGAAATAGAAAAATGAGAATGGGGTCATAATGCAGCCTAATATCTTAGTATGTAACTGTGCAAATATCAGGTCTTTGCGATTCTTAAATCTGAAAAATTTAGTGAGAAGCTGTGATGGCAGAGGCACAAGCCAGTTTCACGTCGTTGGAGTCACGAGCCGTCATGAAGTTCTTGTTTCTCAAGGGAAAGGAAGGACACTTCTCCCCCAGTGTTTTTGACATCTCAATGTAAATGTCTGCACCGAGTGCCTTGTTCTGTACACCAGTTATGTCCATTAAGAGGGTCTCTGGTCACCACCATTTCTCCTATAATCTGTACCCCTCTTTCATTCCTCACCTGTTCCCTGGCTGAATCTCTATAATATTTGTACACCCCCCCATACTATATACCCCCCCCCCTATATCCCACACCTTTCCCCAGGCTGTGTAATTGTGTCTAGCATGTCCTATAGGAATCTGCTGATAATAAACAAATAAAAGGCAGACGTGGACAAGTCGGGTGCAGGAATTGCAGAGGGAAATGAGTGTATGTGTGGATGGCGAGATATAGCGGCAGCTCACACTTCTGTCACAGCGTTCATTTTCTGATTGTATGCAGATGGCGGTGGCGAGCGTCAGACGGTTGGCAGGCAAGTAGTGACACAAGTCGTGCGCTGCACTCATTACAATCCGGAGAGAAGAGCGGGAGACAAGGTGTTACATGCTAATGACACCCTCACACTCCATGCTGACCTCCTCTTCCTGCACATACCAATTAATCTCATGTTGTCCCAAAGATTAGCTAATTAGCAGAGCAAGACTCCTCACCTGACACAGGTCAATTCTTCTGGCTGGATGGCGGTGTGACAAGGTCCCGGCGCAGGCTCGGATGCCCCAATCTGTGGAAAATTCAAACTGGTGTTAGAATCTGGTATAGAGGACTGCCCCCCAATAATATACAGGGGGGAAGAAGGGATGACAATCAGTACACATTCATATCATAGTAATGTCATCAATATAAATAATACATTATCTCCCGTGACCCCACCATGAAGGTTCTGCATACAATGAATATCTGATTGGCTGTCTCATCCCAGGACTGGAATTGTATTGGCGCTCAGATTCTCTGACCTCGGTTCAGATTTAATTAGGTGATTATAATGAAGGCCGACCCTCTGGAAACAGTGTGTGAGAGGGCATGATGATATGAACATGAATTGAGATAATAATTCACAGAGGGGACACACATGGGGAAATATAACACGGAGGTAATATAACACGGAATAGACACACATGGGGTAATATAACACGGAATAGAAACACATGGGGTAATATAACACGGAATAGAAACACATGAGGTAATATAACACGGAATAGACACACATGGGGTAATATAACATGGAATAGACACACATGGGGTAATATAACACGGAATAGACACACATAGGGTAATATAACACGGAATAGAAACACATGAGGGAATATAACACGGAAGGGATACACATGGGGTAATTTTATGCTGAATAGACACACATGGGGTTATATAACACGGAATAGACACACATGGGGTAATTTTATGCGGAATAGACACACATGAGGTAATATAACACGGAGGGGATATATATGGGGTAATATAACATGGAATAGACACACATAGGGTAATATAACACGGAATAGACACACATGGGGTAATATAACACGGAATAGACACACATAGGGTAATTTTATGCGGAATAGACACACATGAGGTAATATAACATGGAATAGACACACATGAGGTAATATAACATGGAATAGACACACATGAGGTAATATAACATGGAATAGACACACATGGGGTAATATAACACGGAATAGACACACATAGGGTAATTTTATGCGGAATAGACACACATAGGGTAATTTTATGCGGAATAGACACACATGGGGTTATATAACACGGAATAGACACACATGGGGTAATTTTATGCGGAATAGACACACATGAGGTAATATAACACAGGAGCCTTCCATAGACATCACATATGTCAGACCGGAACACACACTTCCCGCTTTCTATTCCCGCGGAATAGACACACATGAGGTAATATAACACAGGAGCCTTCCATAGACATCACATATGTCAGACCGGAACACACACTTCCCGCTTTCTATTCCCGCCAGTTTCCTCACACAGAAGCTCCGCCTCTTTTCTCCCTGTGCTCGGCAGACGCCCCGCCCCATCCAACCTGTGCTCACTGGAGGCCCCACCCCTTCCATCATGGCCTTGTTAGGGTTTCCTCTACGTTCAGTAAAGCCGCCCCTTTTTCCTCAGCAGAGGCCCCGCCCCCTTATCCTCAATGGAGGCCGCGCCCCTTTCACCTCAGTAGAGGCCCCGCCCCTGGTCTCGGTAGGTGTTGTGGCCCCAGGCGTGTGGCCATGTTTCCCGGGCCCTCGGCTCTCCTCGCACCGAGTACAGTCACCTGACCGCCTCCTCTGCGCTCCTCCTGGGCGGGGTGAATGACTGAATTGTCTGGAGGTCAGTCGGCTCCTTCATTGACAGTAAGTAGATCGTAGTGGGGTTTACATTTTGGGGTGTTATGGGGCAGATTTCCATCGGTGACTCCTTTGGGGTGATTTCCCCTCACTTCTGGTCTGCAGATCTGGCTGTCAGATAAAAGATTCACCCTCCATTTGATGGATTGTATTCATAAAGCAGTGAATGTGACACAGTGACACCCCGGGGTACTAATGGGGACACGGCCACCCTGTAACAGGAAGTGCTATTACAAGGAGCTTCATGGCAGGATCCTCAGGGATGATTGTAATGATTTATTTTGACAATAATAGGAGAATTAGAATAAATGTATCACTGTCAGCCAGCCAATCATTCTGTAGTCACCCTACCAAGGGACAGTGGGGTGTTTGGGGGTAAAAGGAGAATTACTGACCTGTGGGAGCCCTCAGTGCTGCTCAGAGGCCACAATGAACATGACAGGTCATCATTCTCCTGTGTGGGGGAAGCCTGGGATTGGTCAGTCCCCCTGTGCCCCGTCCAATACTCATCATTCTCTTGTGTGGGGGAAGCCTCTGATTGGTCAGTCCCCCTGTGCCCCGCCCANTACTCATCATTCTCTTGTGTGGGGGAAGCCTCTGATTGGTCAGTCCCTCTGTGCCCCGCCCAATACTCATCATTCTCCTGTTTGGTTAAAGCCTGTGATTGGTTCCTCTCTGCTCGGTCCAGTACTCTTTCATCCTGTGATTGGCGGTCGGTTCCTCCTCACCCCATTGGTGGGTTCCCCCAGCTGTCTATAGGTGCTCTGTATCCTGGGAGGTGACCTGGAATCCCAGCTGCCATTAAAGGGCTGAGAGGTGGCAGGGTCCATGCGGGGCCCCTTGTGATCAGTGTGTTGTAGGGCCAACATTCAGCGTGTATTTAAAACATCTGCTGGTGACATTTTCCAGGCTTATTAGCACTCCATCAAATTAGGGAAATGGCTGTAAATGCGGCTCCCTCGAGTGTCAAATATGTTTTTCTTCTAAATATTGGCTGATCCCCCCACGCATTAATGAAGATGGATCAGGGCCAAGGAAATATTCAAATGTAATGGCCGCCTGTCTGCAATATGAGGCCTGAGAGGTGCTGGGTAACCCTTCTTCCGGGGGGGAGCCTGCATGACAACACACAGAGGGGTCCTGGTATGTGGGGTACAGGGGCCCGCACCTAATTAGCATTGGCCATACGTGTCAGTATGTAGTACACGTGTGCGGTACATGTGTCAGGTGACCAATGCCGGGCTCCATGTACACTGCGTGTAGCCGTTGTGTTTGGTTGGGTCGCTTCCGGTCCTCTCATTGATGGGCCCTCAGTCCCTGACCCCATTGGTGCCCTGCCGGGGTCATGCAAAGGATTCTGGGTGACTGTGTGCAAGGTTTAGGGGCCACCTCAGGCATGGACGGAGCAGCCATCATCCCGGGGTCGCATATGGATGCCTCACTATGGCACCGGACCCCACACCTGCAGGGGGCATGTACCCTGCGATGCCCAGGGGAACACCAATACCCAAATTTAGTGTCAAGTCTTCATTTATAGATGCCTCTGGGGTAAGTGGGGCCCCAGCTACACAAGCATTGAATCCGATGGAAGAAGTTTGGAGGAACACCGGGGACATACAGCAAGGAGGGCAATGGTGTCACACCAAACTGTGACTGCAGGTCAGAGGGCAAATCCCGGGTCAGACATGGGAAAGTAACAGGCCAGACGGGGCATCAATGGGGAAGAGAGAGTTTGACCCAGACAGTAACCTATCCCAAGGTGAAATGGAGCATAAGGAAATATCTAGAAATGTGGCCTGCAGCATTTACACAATCATCAGCGCTATCACCTGAAGGCTTCTATGTGGCCCCTGTTCATTCTGGGTCAGAGGTCAGTGTCATGAGGGGGCAAACCACCCTGCCCTGTGGTAAGCACTATTGGAGGCCATATTGACCCTGTGTGCACACAAAGCCTCCAATCAGAGCAGCCAGGAGGAAGATGCAATGGGCACAGAGCCTGCACACCCCCCGGGGCCTATAGGGGCCAATAAAAGGCAAATAAGGACGGACATTTCAATGGTTTTCACACAAGATTCACTGATTTCCATCGTCTTATTACAGTTGCATTGTGGTTGCCTGGAATGGAAGTTATTAGGTGAGATAAATGAGTGTGGGGCACCCATGGGTGACAATTAGAGTCCTCATTATTGCCATTCCCCAGCCACTTAGCTCGGAGGAGTCCGGAGGGAGCCGCTGTGTGCTCATTGAACCTGGCAAACCACCAAAAGTGTTGGGGGATAATACGCTGCTTGTCCGGGGGGGTCTGACAGGGGCCCCATAGATTAGGGTCCTTCACACACCAACATACCTTTCCCTGATTGGAAGGATGGGAGATTTTATCTGAAAAATAACCTCAGGTCCGGCTGGATCACCGTGCACTCAGCGGATCCCTGGCTGGATTTCTCTGCAGGGGAACTGATCACCATCCGTGTTTAATAAAATCCTGCACCCAGTGATGGCTTCTAACGCTCTATTACTTATCAGTACATTCATAGATTGAGGTTCATTCACAACGTTCACTTTACCATAATTCATTTATTGATTCCCCCAGTGCACAGCACAACACGCATGTATGTTGTATGTTCTATATGAGATCTCTGCACTGGGTGCCGAACAATGAAGTGCGGCTCCATTACCGTGTACGGTGACAACGCAAAGTGTGCAGTACCACAATGCATGCCGTATCACATGGAATCCACCATTATAAATCCTCCATTGGGATTGGCTGCCTTGTATAGAACATGTGATAACGTTTTGTCAGCACACGGAAGTGATGTCACACATAACATGGAGGAGGATTGCGCTGCCATTCCATGTCAGGGACCTCCAGGAGTGGAGTACAGAGTATACGGAGCTCACATATACCGTCATGTGTCCGTCCCATATCTATAAGGAGGAAATGATAACCTTCTGTGTGATCAATGGGAACTGATATTGTGGTTGCTGGATATTCCGGGTCCCCGGTGCCTGCTGGGGCCCTCATTGAAAGGCCATCATAATACGTCTGGTGTGGAGGTGTCCCCTTGTCAGGAAATGTAACCTTTGATGTTGTCACTCTTCAGCTTTGAGTGGCAGCGTTATGAATGTTTACTATGAGAGGAAGTGATAAGTATCAGCAGTCATTATTCCTATGAATGGGGTCACTCCTCGTCCATTATTCCTATACAGTATTTATATAGCGACAACATATTACGCAGCGTTGTACAAAGTCCATAGTCATGCAGCTAGCTGTCCCTCAAAGGAGCTCACAATCTAATCTCCCCCCATGACTATGGACTTTATACAGCGCTGCGTAATATGTCAGCGCTATCTATGTAATATTAGGCACACATTGCTCATATTCTATAAAGACTGAAATCCATCTGACAGAATAGAAGTGAATGGTGGAAATTGCTGCGTGTATGGCCAGGATGAGACGCATACAAACCGCAGAATAAGAACCATAGAGAACGGTGTGATTTGTATTCTCGCTGTCACCAATACAAGACAAGTGTGAATAGAAGTGAAGGACACTGCCATATCACTGCTGTGATCAGCCATCAGACAATGATAATAGTGTGATGAGGACCTGTCACACGCAGCTCGGCTATTCTCTGTGCCGGATACACCCGATTCTTCCCAACCTCCGGCCATGATCGCTATCAGCCTGACATCAAACACTCATTTGACACCTTGTTAAATAGCGGATCGGAGCTTTTCCTCTGATGACTACATGAGGCAGTACTCTGATATGGAGAGGCTGCAGGTCTTAGCAAGTGAATGTGTTTGAAGGACATTCATCCTGTGTGAACTCAGCACATTGAGGAGATTGGTTAGAGAGCGGAGGAATCTACAGAAGCAGATTCCCAGATATTGGGGATTAGACTCAATCACAATCTGAGCGTAGATTTGTACCTCAGGGTATAAAGTCACCAGACAGGCCTGAAAATGTCGGAGGGTTGGGGGCTTTCCAAAGAATAACCCAGAAAATTCTGCAGATCTAAGATGTGCAGAGTGTAGGGAGCTGACAGATTAGAAGTATAAAGGGGGGTCACATTTGTGATTGTAGGGATGCAAGGGGACCAAAATGTACAAAGTACCAGACCATAGGACTGATGATAGGAAGGGACCATGGAGAAAGGGAAGGGTTTGGGGGGGTACAGACACACGCAGCAGACATGGAGCCCAGCACCGCACTGGATGAAAGTTGCAAAGTTGTGAGAGGAGCTCACACTCTAATGTCCCTACCAATCATATGTCATTATTACAGTCTAAGGTCAATTTGGGGAAGCCAATTAACATAACTGCATGTTTGTGGAATGTGGGAGGACACCGGAGAACCCAGAGGAACCAATGCAGGCACGGGGGAACCTGCAAACTCCTTACAGTTAGCGTCCTGGCGCTGCTAAGGCCGGAGTGCCGCATCCAATTGCGTCCTGTATTTTGTGACATTATAGAACCAGCCTGGTACAATACAGATAGCACTGATGTATTGTATACATTATATAGGATATATCGGATATGTAAATATATATATGAAGAGAAAAATGAAACAGAAAATATTATTTTTTAGAAAACTATCAAACTTCTGTATGTGGGTATTTCTGAACTAAAGGGAAAACTAAATAACACATAAACCAAACAAACATAGCTAAACTACTCAAACAGAACAAAACATCAGTAATAACAGAAACAAAGCGGGTTTCAATGATAAATTAGGAAAGTATGGCTTCTTATTTCTTCCCTTTCTTACATAGATAAATAAAATGTTAGCGATACAAAAGTCTTGTCTCCTCTCCGCACACCACACACACTGCGCAGCCAACTGGTGGGGTTCAACCCAGAATTTGTTATAATCTGGGTGAGAAGAAGCTCGAGGTGGTTGGCAGCCCCGGTATTGTGACCCAAATGTTCAGTAACCACCCAAAAACAGCCGAGTGCTGCTCCCAACTAAACGGGAGAACAGGCGTGTGCCATACCAAGATTCCCCCATTCTTGTGAATGCCAGGAATATTAACTTCCCAATAAGTGAAATGGACGATCAGTTCAGGAAGAGTTTAGGCCGGATGGTTTGTAAGTTTACAAACACAACATCCCCATTAGATAAGTTTGGTAATAAATTCCCCTATATTCCCCCAAATCTTAAATGTAACGGGGGGGGGGAGGGGGTCATCAGTTCTTTCTGAACAATGCAATATCAGATTTTATATTTATTTATGTAGATTAGGAAACTGACCAAAACTCCTGACAGCATACAGGATCAGTCCGCCCCCCCTACTTTGTGTTACTTTCTTATAGTGCTCAGAGAATTGTGTGAGACACAAAAAGTTTTATCAAGGTGCCGTATGGTGGAAGGTACAGGTAATTCATGCAAGCCATACACTATGAGATATATCAGATGACTGATTAGGTGTAAATGATTAAAACTGATATTTAGGAAGAACGTCAATGAAAACTGTTTTTGTCAGTTGGATACAGTAAGTTTTATGTTCTATTGTGCCCTAAAAGATGTTTCTTACAGTTTGTGATCCGGAAGATCTTTATTGAAGAAAAGGTCAGCTCAGCATAGGATCCTGGAATACCCGGTACATCCCGGCGTGTCCTGAATGAACTCCATCATCCCAGCCATCCCAGCCAAGAAGAACAAAACAAGGAAGAGGAGGAGGATGGCAGCGCCGGTTACAGAATGGGGACAGGTGGGTGTATTTATGTAATATCAGGTATTTAAGGTTTAGTTGCAGAAGATACATCACTTGTCTGGTCACAATTTATTGTTCCCAGAGTTTGGTACCCCTTTAGGAAATTGGTGTTTGTTCACTTCCTGTGCCTAGGCACTCCTGTTTTGTATCCCCATAGCTGTATATCAGGTGACTTCCTGTTCTGTACCCTCATAGCTATATATCTGCAGGGTGGGGTCATGTAAGGCTCTGCTCCCTCTGTTGGTGTCCCCAGATTTGGTGTCACCACTTTGCTGCTCTCTGTTCTCCTTGCTGGAGGGGAAGCTGTAGCTGAGGCCCTGCAGAGTGAGGATCTCCCTGCTCCCTCCATTTTGTGATCTGAGCTTCCCACCTCCTCTATTATTACCCCACCAGTCATCAGGGGGCAGCTCTGACATGAGGGGGCAAATCCCCATCCATACCATGATGATGGCACCCGTACAGTGACACAGAATAAAGCGTGAGGATTAGCGAGAGCACATGCAATACTGGTGACTATTCCTCTTGTACAGTACAGGTCCTCTTTAATACATGCTGATATGTATGACCTGGTTGTGTAATATAGCAGATTGCTTCACCCTGATCTTTCTGTGTACATACGGCGTGTGTCCCAATAGAACATTTCCTACAGCTCTTGTGTAATGGAGAATTGGCAGAGGGGGTGCTAATTACTGACTGAAGGCTTCTGCAGCATCCAACAGTGACACCCTGAGTAACTGTAAAATATTACTTCCAGCAATAGATAATCTGATGGATCCTCTACATTGCCCCTGTCATTCTCATCCTCTCTTTATCTTTCCTGATGCCGCCTCCGCAGCCACCGTACCAGGTTATTCCTGCAGCCAGCACAATCCCGGATAAGTATTAGTGGATACACACCATTGGTTTGAAAAATTGTTCTTAATAAAAGCCGTCCTCCCCCTCTGAGCATTCCCGAGACCTCGATTACCGAATCTCAGCCTCTTCTAGATGAGGTAGGTGCGCTCTCAGCCTCAGTTCTGGGCCCCTCCAGTCCTAATTTCCAGGCCACATCCAGTATTACCAGAGGATGGAAAATACACAAATATGTCTATAAAAGTTCTCAGACGGTTTGAACCTATTTTATAATGTGTTTCCATTTGTTAGGATATTGCTCTCTGTTATTAGATCACATGGAGGTGATTGTCAGTTTCCAGGTCCCAGAATAAAGCCCAGCACATGACATGACATGACAGCTTCTCCTGATTGGCTGACATTGTTCCCAGTAACAGGGCCACCGAAAACCCTCTGATGGCACCGCCATATCTGTACCAGGGAGTTGGTTGGTGGGATTGTGGCAGCCTCATCGGGCTGCCATCTTGTGTCTGTGGGTAACATACGGGGGGACACCTCGGCCTCCTGCAATATCTCCTGCAGGTCAGGTGTCCGCAGGAAGGTTTGTATGTCATAGACCCATCATATAATGTCTGGGGGGTTCTTAGTAACCTAATATTAGGATTATTTTTAACTGACCAATTACATTATGAAGAATATCAACCCAAACAACTCATCAGACCGATCTTTATATCCCTGATGTCATTGATATTCATTTTTATTTATTCGTCCTCACTCTGCAGTGATAAGGAAAAAATGCGATTTCCACCCATACTAAGCTGGATATAATATGGATCCATAGATGTGCACCCTGTACACAGAAATCTCATCAATTATGGAGGAACTGACAGCCAGGCACAGCCCTGC